>NC_088205.1:38224392-38486525 GCF_037126465.1 Ornithodoros turicata | reverse complement strand
CTGAAAACGTCTTAGATCATGAAAACAGTGCTAAATAGCGTTTTTAGAGCGTTTGGCGACGTGGAGAACACAAATATTCAAAATGCGCCGGAAATCGAAAAATCAAGCTGAAGACGTCTTCGATCATGAAAACAGTGCTAAATAGCGTTTTTAGAGCGTTTGGCGACGTGGAGAACACAAATATTCAAAATGCGCCGGAAATCGAAAAATCAAGCTGAAAACGTCTTAGATCATGAAAACAGTGCTAAATAGCGTTTTTAGAGCGGTTGGCGACGTTTAAAATGGGAATAATCAAAATGTGCCGGAAATCGAAAAATCAAGCTGAAAACGTCTTAGATCATGAAACAGTGCTAAATAGCGTTTTTAGAGCGTTTGGCGACGTGGAGAACATAGAATATTCAAAATGCGCCGGAAATCGAAAAATCAAGCTGAAAACGTCTTAGATCATGAAAACAGTGCTAAATAGCGTTTTTAGAGCGGTTGGCGACGTTTAAAATGGGAATAATCAAAATGCGCCGGAAATCGAAAAATCATGCTGAAAACGTCTTAGATCATGAAAACAGTGCTAAATAGCGTTTTTAGAGCGTTTGGCGACGTGGAGAACATACATATTCAAAATGCGCCGGAAATCGAAAAATCAAGCTGAAAACGTCTTAGATCATGAAAACAGTGCTAAATAGCGTTTTTAGAGCGTTTGGCGACGTTTAAAGTGGGAATAATCAAAATGCGCCGGAAATCGAAAAATCAAGCTCAAAACGTCTTAGATCATGAAACAGTGCTAAATAGCGTTTTTAGAGCGTTTGGCGACGTGGAGAACACAAATATTCAAAATGCACCGGAAATCGAAAAATCAAGCTGAAAACGTCTTCGATCATGAAAACAGTGCTAAATAGCGTTTTTAGAGCGGTTGGCGACGTGGAGAACACGGATATTCAAAATGCGCCGGAATTCGAAAAATCAAGCTGAAAACGTCTTCGATCATGAAAACAGTGCTAAATAGCGTTTTTAGAGCGGTTGGCGACGTGGAGAACACGGATATTCAAAATGCGCCGGAAATCGAAAAATCAAGCTGAAAACGTCTTAGATCATGAAAACAGTGCTTAATAGCGTTTTTAGAGCGGTTGGCGACGTTTAAAATGGGAATAATCAAATTGCGCCGGAAATCGAAAAATCAAGCTGAAAACGTCTTAGATCATGGAAACAGTGCTAAATAGCGTTTTTAGAGCGTTTGGCGACGTGGAGAACATAGATATTCAAAATGCGCCGGAAATCGAAAAATCAAGCTGAAAACGTCTTAGATCATGAAAACAGTGCTTAATAGCGTTTTTTGGAGCGGTTGGCGACGTTTAAAATGGGAATAATCAAAATGCGCCGGAAATCGAAAAATCAAGCTGAAAACGTCTTAGATCATGGAAACAGTGCTAAATAGCGTTTTTAGAGCGTTTGGCGACGTGGAGAACATAGATATTCAAAATGCGCCGGAAATCGAAAAATCAAGCTGAAAACGTCTTAGATCATGAAAACAGTGCTAAATAGCGTTTTTAGAGCGTTTGGCGACGTGGAGAACACAAATATTCAAAATGCGCCGGAAATCGAAAAATCAAGCTGAAGGCGTCTTAGATCATGAAAACAGAGCTAAATAGCGTTTTTAGAGCGTTTGGCGACGTTTAAAATGGGAATAATCAAAATGTGCCGGAAATCGAAAAATCAAGCTGAAAACGTCTTAGATCATGAAAACAGTGCTAAATAGCGTTTTTAGAGCGGTTGGCGATGTGGAGAACACGAATATTCAAAATGCGCCGGAAATCGAAAAATCAAGCTGAAAACGTCTTCGATCATGAAAACAGTGCTAAATAGCGTTTTTAGAGCGTTTGGCGTCGTTTAAAGTGGGAATAATCAAAATGCGCCGGAAATCGAAAAATCAAGCTGAAAACGTCTTAGATCATGGAAACAGTGCTAAATAGCGTTTTTAGAGCGTTTGGCGACGTGGAGAACACGGATATTCAAAATGCGCCGGAAATCGAAAAATCAAGCTGAAGACGTCTTAGATCATGAAAACAGAGCTAAATAGCGTTTTTAGAGCGTTTGGCGACGTTTAAAATGGGAATAATCAAAATGTGCCGGAAATCGAAAAATCAAGCTGAAAACGTCTTAGATCATGAAAACAGTGCTAAATAGCGTTTTTAGAGCGGTTGGCGACGTTTAAAATGGGAATAATCAAATTGCGCCGGAAATCGAAAAATCAAGCTGAAAACGTCTTAGATCATGGAAACAGTGCTAAATAGCGTTTTTAGAGCGTTTGGCGACGTGGACAACATAAATATTCAAAATGCGCCGGAAATCGAAAAATCAAGCTGAAAACGTCTTAGATCATGAAAACAGTGCTTAATAGCGTTTTTAGAGCGGTTGGCGACGTTTAAAATGGGAATAATCAAAATGCGCCGGAAATCGAAAAATCAAGCTGAAAACGTCTTAGATCATGAAAACAGTGCTAAATAGCGTTTTTAGAGCGTTTGGCGACGTTTAAAATGGGAATAACCAAAATGTGCCGGAAATCGAAAAATCAAGCTGAAAACGTCTTAGATGATGAAAACAGGGCTAAATAGCGTTTTTAGAGCGTTTGGCGACGTTTAAAATGGGAATAATCAAAATGCGCCGGAAATCGAAAAATCAAGCTGAAAACGTCTTAGATCATGAAAACAGTGCTAAATAGCGTTTTTAGAGCGTTTGGCGACGTGGAGAACACAAATATTCAAAATGCGCCGGAAATCGAAAAATCAAGCTGAAAACGTCTTAGATCATGGAAACAGTGCTAAATAGCGTTTTTAGAGCGTTTGGCGACGTGGACAACATAAATATTCAAAATGCGCCGGAAATCGAAAAATCAAGCTGAAAACGTCCTAGATCATGAAAACAGTGCTTAATAGCGTTTTTAGAGCGGTTGGCGACGTTTAAAATGGGAATAATCAAAATGCGCCGGAAATCGAAAAATCAAGCTGAAAACGTCTTAGATCATGAAAACAGTGCTAAATAGCGTTTTTAGAGCGTTTGGCGACGTTTAAAATGGGAATAATCAAAATGTGCCGGAAATCGAAAAATCAAGCTGAAAACGTCTTAGATCATGAAAACAGGGCTAAATAGCGATTTTAGAGCGTTTGGCGACGTTTAAAATGGGAATAATCAAAATGCGCCGGAAATCGAAAAATCAAGCTGAAAACGTCTTAGATCATGAAAACAGTGCTAAATAGCGTTTTTAGAGCGGTTGGCGACGTGGAGAACACGGATATTCAAAATGCGCCGGAAATCTAAAAATCAAGCTGAAAACGTCTTAGATCATGAAAACAGTGCTAAATAGCGTTTTTAGAGCGTTTGGCGACGTGGAGAACACAAATATTCAAAATGCGCCGGAAATCGAAAAATCAAGCTGAAGACGTCTTCGATCATGAAAACAGTGCTAAATAGCGTTTTTAGAGCGTTTGGCGACGTGGAGAACACAAATATTCAAAATGCGCCGGAAATCGAAAAATCAAGCTGAAAACGTCTTCGATCATGAAAACAGTGCTAAATAGCGTTTTTAGAGCGGTTGGCGACGTTTAAAATGGGAATAATCAAAATGTGCCGGAAATCGAAAAATCAAGCTGAAAACGTCTTAGATCATGGAAACAGTGCTAAATAGCGTTTTTAGAGCGTTTGGCGACGTGGAGAACATAGATATTCAAAATGCGCAGGAAATCGAAAAATCAAGCTGAAAACGTCTTAGATCATGAAAACAGTGCTTAATAGCGTTTTTTGGAGCGGTTGGCGACGTTTAAAATGGGAATAATCAAAATGCGCCGGAAATCGAAAAATCAAGCTGAAAACGTCTTAGATCATGAAAACAGTGCTAAATAGCGTTTTTAGAGCGTTTGGCGTCGTTTAAAGTGGGCATAATCAAAATGCGCCGGAAATCGAAAAATCAAGCTGAAAACGTCTTAGATCATGGAAACAGTGCTAAATAGCGTTTTTAGAGCGTTTGGCGACGTGGAGAACATACATATTCAAAATGCGCCGGAAATCGAAAAATCAAGCTGAAAACGTCTTAGATCATGAAAACAGTGCTAAATAGCGTTTTTAGAGCGTTTGGCGTCGTTTAAAGTGGGAATAATCAAAATGCGCCGGAAATCGAAAAATCAAGCTCAAAACGTCTTAGATCATGGAAACAGTGCTAAATAGCGTTTTTAGAGCGTTTGGCGACGTGGAGAACACAAATATTCAAAATGCACCGGAAATCGAAAAATCAAGCTGAAAACGTCTTCGATCATGAAAACAGTGCTAAATAGCGTTTTTAGAGCGGTTGGCGACGTGGAGAACACGGATATTCAAAATGCGCCGGAATTCGAAAAATCAAGCTGAAAACGTCTTCGATCATGAAAACAGTGCTAAATAGCGTTTTTAGAGCGGTTGGCGACGTGGAGAACACGGATATTCAAAATGCGCCGGAAATCGAAAAATCAAGCTGAAAACGTCTTAGATCATGAAAACAGTGCTTAATAGCGTTTTTAGAGCGGTTGGCGACGTTTAAAATGGGAATAATCAAATTGCGCCGGAAATCGAAAAATCAAGCTGAAAACGTCTTAGATCATGGAAACAGTGCTAAATAGCGTTTTTAGAGCGTTTGGCGACGTGGAGAACATAGATATTCAAAATGCGCCGGAAATCGAAAAATCAAGCTGAAAACGTCTTAGATCATGAAAACAGTGCTTAATAGCGTTTTTTGGAGCGGTTGGCGACGTTTAAAATGGGAATAATCAAAATGCGCCGGAAATCGAAAAATCAAGCTGAAAACGTCTTAGATCATGGAAACAGTGCTAAATAGCGTTTTTAGAGCGTTTGGCGACGTGGAGAACATAGATATTCAAAATGCGCCGGAAATCGAAAAATCAAGCTGAAAACGTCTTAGATCATGAAAACAGTGCTAAATAGCGTTTTTAGAGCGTTTGGCGACGTGGAGAACACAAATATTCAAAACGCGCCGGAAATCGAAAAATCAAGCTGAAGGCGTCTTAGATCATGAAAACAGAGCTAAATAGCGTTTTTAGAGCGTTTGGCGACGTTTAAAATGGGAATAATCAAAATGTGCCGGAAATCGAAAAATCAAGCTGAAAACGTCTTAGATCATGAAAACAGTGCTAAATAGCGTTTTTAGAGCGGTTGGCGATGTGGAGAACACGAATATTCAAAATGCGCCGGAAATCGAAAAATCAAGCTGAAAACGTCTTCGATCATGAAAACAGTGCTAAATAGCGTTTTTAGAGCGGTTGGCGACGTGGAGAACACGGATATTCAAAATGCGCCGGAATTCGAAAAATCAAGCTGAAAACGTCTGAGATCATGAAAACAGTGCTAAATAGCGTTTTTAGAGCGGTTGGCGACGTGGAGAACACGGATATTCAAAATGCGCCGGAAATCGAAAAATCAAGCTGAAAACGTCTTATATCATGAAAACAGTGCTTAATAGCGTTTTTAGAGCGGTTGGCGACGTTTAAAATGGGAATAATCAAAATGCGCCGGAAATCGAAAAATCAAGCTGAAAACGTCTTAGATCATGAAAACAGTGCTAAATAGCGTTTTTAGAGCGTTTGGCGACGTTTAAAATGGGAATAATCAAAATGTGCCGGAAATCGAAAAATCAAGCTGAAAACGTCTTAGATCATGGAAAGAGTGCTAAATAGCGTTTTTAGAGCGTTTGGCGACGTGGAGAACATAGATATTCAAAATGCGCCGGAAATCGAAAAATCAAGCTGAAAACGTCTTTGATCATGAAAACAGTGCTTAATAGCGTTTTTTGGAGCGGTTGGCGACGTTTAAAATGGGAATAATCAAAATGCGCCGGAAATCGAAAAATCAAGCTGAAAACGTCTTAGATCATGAAAACAGTGCTAAATAGCGTTTTTAGAGCGTTTGGCGTCGTTTAAAGTGGGGATAATCAAAATGCGCCGGAAATCGAAAAATCAAGCTGAAAACGTCTTAGATCATGAAAACAGTGCTAAATAGCGTTTTTAGAGCGTTTGGCGACGTTTAAAATGGGAATAATCAAAGTGTGCCGGAAATCGAAAAATCAAGCTGAAAACGTCTTAGATCATGAAAACAGGGCTAAATAGCGTTTTTAGAGCGTTTGGCGACGTTTAAAATGGGCATCATCAAAATGCGCCGGAAATCGAAAAATCAAGCTGAAAACGTCTTAGATCATGAAAACAGTGCTAAATAGCGTTTTTAGAGCGGTTGGCGACGTGGAGAACACAAATATTCAAAATGCGCCGGAAATCGAAAAATCAAGCTGAAGACGTCTTCGATCATGAAAACAGTGCTAAATAGCGTTTTTAGAGCGTTTGGCGACGTGGAGAACACAAATATTCAAAATGCGCCGGAAATCGAAAAATCAAGCTGAAAACGTCTTCGATCATGAAAACAGTGCTTAATAGCGTTTTTTGGAGCGGTTGGCGACGTTTAAAATGGGAATAATCAAAATGCGCCGGAAATCGAAAAATCAAGCTGAAAACGTCTTAGATCATGGAAAGAGTGCTAAATAGCGTTTTTAGAGCGTTTGGCGACGTGGAGAACATAGATATTCAAAATGCGCCGGAAATCGAAAAATCAAGCTGAAAACGTCTTAGATCATGAAAACAGTGCTAAATAGCGTTTTTAGAGCGTTTGGCGACGTGGAGAACATAAATATTCAAAATGCGCCGGAAATCGAAAAATCAAGCTGAAAACGTCTTAGATCATGAAAACAGTGCTAAATAGCGTTTTTAGAGCGGTTGGCGACGTGGAGAACACGGATATTCAAAATGCGCCGGAAATCGAAAAATCAATCTGAAAACGTCTTAGATCATGAAAACAGTGCTAAATAGCGTTTTTAGAGAGTTTGGCGACGTGGAGGGATGGTCTCATACCCCCTGGCCCTCTCATAAAGTGCACCATTCGATTGCCCTTTGTTGGAAATGGAATAGTGCGAATTTACCCGACAAAGCACGCCACGGTTATTAAATAAATGAATTAAATCGATAAGGATTGCACAGCATACCGCGATTTGTGTTGGCAACAACAACAACCGGTACGTCGGCGTGCGGGCACTACGAGAAACTCCGTGATTGGATGTAGAAATCGTCTGCTTTCGCGCGCGCTAGCAGACGACTGTCTGGAGACCGTGGAACCCAGTTGGAAAAACAAAGTGGAATCTGAAGTGGTTTAAACAGGATCCACTTAAAGGCTATAGTGGTTTAAACAGGATCCACTTGGAGGCCAAAGTGGTCTAAGCAGGATCCACTTGGAGGCCAAAGTGGTCAAGCAGAGATCCACTTTGGGGCTAAAGTGGCCAAGGAGGGATCCACTTAAGGCCAAAGTGGTCAAGCAGAGATCCACTTTGGGGCTAAAGTGGCCAAGGAAGGATCCACTTAAGGCCAAAGTGGTGAAGAATTGATCCACTTAGAAGCCAAGGAGGTCAAGAACGGATCCACTTAGGGGCCAAAGTGGTCAGAAATGTACCCACTTTGAGGTCAGAGTGGTTCAAGATGGAAGATCGAGAGGTCGAGTACAACGGTACATCATCACTCTCAAATTAAGTAATAATATATGATTGGGGAATTTATTGGCAGGAAAAAGAAAAAATGATTAGGATAATATACGTATAATTAAGAAGCGCTTCGTGTTCGTGTTGAGGAAGAACTAATTCAAACCAATTCAAACAAGTGAAATTCCATCACACGAACCGTATCGAAATTATTGCAAGTGAAATTTAAATGAAAACTTGAAATTAAAATTTATTCCGAACAAATCGACCGAGGAGGAACGTCGGCCGCGATATCGCCAAGAGGGCGCGTCGTAATACATTTCCGTGGCGCACCACATCGTGGCTCGTGCGAGTTGAAAATAGTTCGCGTCATTTCAAATGTTTGTGAACGTATTATCCTCAAAAGTACATGTGCCATGGTACCTTGCTATTTCACCTCTTACTGTAAGCCATTTTTAATGCATTCCGTACAACAATCAGTGGATGTATGTCGACTCGTCCTCCAGAAGCGAGGGGGGACGCCGGCCGGGACCGCCAACGCCAACGGTCTCCACTCTCTCCAGTCTCTCACGAAATGTTGGAGCATCGGGTTGTGCGCGGTCGCTCTTAAGTACTCGGCGTCATTCGTGCTTGATTTCGAGGATTTTATCCGTCTCTAAGGTCAGTAGTCGATTTATCAAGCATTCCCGTTTTTTCAACACCGCTGTGCATGTTTTTACCCTTGCACTCGCAGGCACCGCGGCCGTTGACGGGAGGATCGTGCTCTCAGTGTGTTGCCACACGCGCTGTGTCCAACGGTATGTAATATATTTTGCTGCTCACATACGTTGACATGCGGCTGTTCCAGCAGCTTTTGCATTATCTTTCGAAATGTTATTACTTGAAGGTTACCCTCGTTCGATGCGACTGGCATATGGGCGTCGGCATTTGGCAGGTGGACAAAACGGATTCTCAACGAAGCTGGACTTAAATTTCACGCAAGAAAGGCAAGCTGGACGGGCATTAGAAATCTCCTACGAAAAAAAGCTTCATGCCATTTTTTTCGTCGTCACTGTTCGGACATGGGGAGACATCTCTGTGAACTTTCTCATTGTGGATTTATGGTGTTTGTTGATGATTGACAGAATACCTTCACGACATGTAAGTGCTTATTACGGTTTCTGTTCTTGGCATTTCTATGTCCTGCTAGCGATTTTCAACCGCTTGGTGAATACTCGCTCTTATAAAAACATCACAAATAACTTTCACAGTTGTATCTGCCACTTTAAATATTTTCACATCTACTGTATTTTTATGTGTGTAAGAATAAATGTTCACGCAGGAACGGTATTTTGTGTAACTCATTTTTACAGCGAAAACATGCTTTCTGATGCAACAGAATAATCACTGCGCATTCAAAAAGTGCATCGGAAATTAGAATTTCAGTGTGACTTTAATGGGAAAATCCTTGATGCTGTTGGCCAATGGGAAACTATAGGCATACCTCCAATTGTGCGACTGGTTCCACTTCACATTCACATTTAAAACGATTTCTCATTGAAAGCCACTAAATTCGTGTTGTTTTCAATATGGTATTTGTCCTAAATTGTCGATTCGGAATGAGAAATTTTGGTCACTTTCAATGAAAATTGTGTATGTGATCTCCGCTTAAACCGAATAAGATTTCTGGTCTGGGAGTGTGAGTTTGTAGAGTTAACTTGGACAGTTAAGTACATATGTTGTGTTCTGCACTGAAGTAAGCACTGTTGTACTTACGCCTTCAGGTTCACGTTAATGTTGTGTGATTATGTACTGAACAAAATACTGCAAATGCTGTTTTAACGTTCCCTGCTTTACCACGTGCAGTGTCATTTCTTCCTCCATGTACACACTATGCAGCAAGGAATGTTTTCTTTCCCCATCTACAACTAGTTTGGTTTATGCAGTGATCCCTACCTCAGAAACCAGTTGGAGCTGAATACACCTAGAAAGCCACTTGCAGCCCTTTCCACTCTGGAAACCACTTGTAAGGACATCCAGTCTGGAAACCACTTGTAAGGACATCCAGTCTGGAAACCACTTCGTGGTTCCCAGAGTGGATCTGCTTGCAAGTGGGTTCCAAAGTGGACTTGGTTACAAGTGGTTTTCAAGGTGGATCCAACTGCAAGTGGTTTCTGAAGTGGGAATTGTTTCATAAACCACTTACAAGTGGTTTCCAAAGTGGACATGGTTGTAAGTGGTTTTCAAAGTGGATCTCAAAGGGGTCTGGCTGAAGTGGTTTCTCAAGTGGGAATTGTTTCATAAACCACTTGCAAGTGGTTTTAAAGAGGATCCACTTGCAACAGATTTCCAACTGGGAACCCTCGTACATTTTCTTTCAGTTGCCAAGAGAAAGACGCATATTGTAAGAAGCGGCCTACTTGCTGGGTTAGAGAAACGGTGTCAATCCACCTTTGCGTCCTCATTTCGAGAGCAAAGGGAAGCTGGGATGACTCGACCTAAATAAAATCACTTGGCGCCTTGAGCTTGCCTAGTACACTATCGTTCTGTGTTTCGTGAATTTCTCATCGTTACACCTACGGAACATGCCGAATGGTGGAAACTATTGTAGCGTGCCTGGGTGTAACAACAGCTGTTGTCAATGGCAATCTGAGTTTTTATACCCCGAAGGACGAAGCGACGAAGCGTAAATGGGAAGCAACCATCGAGAATCACACACTCGAAGCGTCTTCAACGAAAGTCCTGAATGTGAAACGAGTGTGTTCCGCACATTTCGCTGATGACGCATATATGGTCAGGGATCTTCTGCAAGCGCGGTTCGGGATGGCGCCAAAGAAGATGCGGCTCGATGTAGGAGCCGTCCCCACGATCTTCGCAGCAACTTCTGGCGACAACGGTCTTAACATCAGTAACGAATCTGATGTGCATAATTCTGAGGTCAGTATATTTTATATGAGCCCGCGAAACCCCGAACTGTGCCGCGGGCGTACCGCGAATGAGTACTGAACCAACCGCATGTCGGTAATTATTGCGTACATCGCCTTTCCAGGCCTGCCAGGTGCTGTCCCAAACGGAATCGTGTATCGCCGAACCAGCCGAACATCGTGAGTTCCATGCTATGTCTTGACGTCGCACATGCGAAAAATAACCAACGTTTGACTGCTGTTGATCCAGGATATTTTTTCTGAGGGTGGAGGGGGGCTGCCCTGGACAGCATGCTATTCCACTACCAGGGTCAACTGAAACTCTGTGTAACGACTGAAATTGAGTGTGTGTGGAGGGTCACGGCATCCGGATCCCCTACCCCAGACTCCGTCCCTGGTTGAATATAGTATGCTGGTGGGATGGCAACAACAGCTGTTTCACTTAATTGGCACAACGCGCAAGATCGAAATGTTAGGGTTCACACGCTAATATACATATCCTTGCATTTTGGCTGCATTCTATTGTCACAAAACGAGGACTGGATTTTATTATTTTGCGTTTTACTTATTGCACATATCTTGCAACAGCTGTATCTTTCATCTCACTTGATCGTTTTTTACCCTTTTAGTGACAGACAATTCAGAGGGAGCAAGATGCGAGAGCAGAGGAACTTTCCTTCCTGTGCCACAGTCAATATCTGATGACGGTATGTCACCAGCAGACATGTATAGCAACTCAGTCACATATCTGCTTACCTTTTCCCCCTCATTGATGCGAACATATCTAGTTCATTAACATGCCGTGACAAAGGCAGCTTCAACTGCAACAATGATTAAACTCACTTTGAGAAATTCGTTTAACACTACCATAAATACCACATTTTAATTTTTTTTCCTTTTTATGTTGTCTGATTTATTTTCTACTTTATCACTTTGTGACTTCTCCCAACATGTCAAGACATCACTGCTATGAACACATTGCACATCAAATATAGAAAATACCCGGTGTAATTATGTGGTGGCTAACTATATATAGGATGCTAACATCTGCTCAAAAACGAAGCCTTCAATGGTATTTTGAAATGCGGACGCGTCTGTACCCTTCTTTTATCCCAAAGACGCTTCGTCATTCTCGTTCTCACATTTTTCTTTTACGAAATCTATGGTTGTCGCATCGAAAAATAGCACAGCTCATCATCTTTCAACGCCGCTAGCACGAAAAGTGACCATCAGTGGGAGGAGCTTACGAGAATGTCACGTCACTGCCACGTCACATAGTGACGTAGGTGAAAGCTCCCTATAGCATAGCTCTTGATTTCCACGTCTTTTACAGTCAACGTGCTGGTGCTTGGCGGGTTGCCCTTACAACCCCTGATACCCTACCAAACCAATACGGGTAAGCCAATACGGGTTCAAGTATACACTTGTGCCATACAACCCAGACAAAGGCGCAGGAGCTACCGACAAGGCCACACAGACAGCTGTTCCAACTTGCACTCTTGGTATGCACATCTATGTTCCTAAATTCTGTATTATATGGTTTCTTCATCTAGTTTTGTTTGTGGATATTAGAAACTGCACATGCCTTTTAGGAACACAGACTCATCTGCACCGTCCTAGTGTCTACACAGGCTTCTGTAAATCCTGCCAGTAAGGTGTCATTGGTTTCAGCAAGCAGCAGCAGTTGCATGCCTGAGTGTGGCGACAGCGGCATGGGCAGCCACTTTGAGATGACACCACCAAACATGTCAAGCTCACAGGTTCTTGCCTTGCCTCTCGACACCAGCCAACCGTTGCTAAGGAGCTCCACCCCGATACCAAAGGAGCTCAACATAACTGTTGAGTCTGAATAGTACGTAGCTTAGTACACACAAACAGTATGCACTCTAAACGGGGAAAAAAAATTGGACAGAAAACTGCGCATGGATATTATTTACGTCAAAATACGTATTAACCGAAGGGACCACATATATCATGCTGGGCAAAGTAATCTTTGAACAATCCTGTTGCTTTGCTTATTGAACGCAGTTTCCATGAAATGTTTCTTTTTTTCTTTCTGCAGCCCACGTGATCCGCATGACACGACATTTCAGCTCTCCAGTGACTCAGAAAGCACAGACTCTGACGAGTAAGCTTACGTGACTAAAATTAATGCACTTTATTTGTCGATTTGCTCGCAAATTATGAATGCAAATAATCTACTGATGCTTTCAGGTTTGAGAACGAGGAGCCGTTCAGGTTGCAGCATAAATCCCATACTCGTAAAACGTAAGTGTGAGACATTTCATTGAATTGATTGTATCTCAGCAGAGGTCAATACTGGATCCAGGACATTTGCTCACCGGACAATTGTCCACCGACTGAAAGTGTCCACAAATACTCACCACGGTTTCTGACGTGCTTGTTGTTTTTGCAAGTTATGTGTGTCGTGTTTGGTGGTTCGTGCAAGTGGAATAGAAAAAGTATATTTCACAAGTATACTTCATTATGCATCGGGGTGGGGTGGGAGATGACTGCTGGGAAACATCAAATTTGTGGGTCATGTTTGCAACCGCACCCATGACAACAGCCTCTTATTAGTATAAATACTTCATACATGCGCACAAACACAGAAGCATCGTAGGACTCACATGGCAGTAGGGTATGTTGATAAAGTCGGAGCATGTGTGTACCATTATTAAGGGCACATATCTGTTGTTCATTTACTTTCAAAACATACCTTTAATAGCTACGAAGCAGACCGATATAACTTGCAAAAATGCTGCATGCCTGGCAAGTCTAAAAGCGTATAAAAATAATGTGTACCGATCAATGCCGCCTTTACATAATACTGTGAGGGTTATACTGGGATTAGTGCTACATAAACTAATCCGATCACAAATTTTAACCCTGACCTCGCGGAATGCAGTGCGTACGCATACAAATACGCTCTGTTATTGTGTCGTGAAAAGTCGAAGCTACAAAATTAGCTGTTTTCTTTTCATGCTTCGACGAGTAGCTTTTACGACGACGAGTATAGATGAACCTCAGAACGGTCTTTTTGTACTTCATATCTCACAGGGCAGTCCAGCTTTGTGTATGTGAGGTTGTGTTCCTTCGTCAAATATTCCCTGTACAGACAACGAGCACTGGGAGACTTTTTACCACACCCCTTATTTCCTTTTTTCTTGTAAAATAATTACCACACAGATGCCGACATGGTTTCCAAGAGGTTCGAAAAATAGAATTGTGATTTTAAAAATACAACGCTGATTATCATTTACTGTGTCACACAGTCTAAAAGGTGAAAAATAGAACGAGTGAGCAAATGTCCGGTCTCAGCATGGATTGGTGAGCAATTGCCCACTCTGTCAATAATACAGTGTATTGTGCCACAATGAAGCATTTTGAATTTTGAAAATCATGTTTTATATGTCTTTTAGGTGTGCTGCAGATGAGAGGCTATTTATCGTAGCAGAATCTTGTTTAAGAGAGCTGCTATCAGTGTGTCCTTCATGCCAGCGAGATGATGTTGAAGCTGATATAACTCTCAAGGGCACCTGTGTAAGAGCAAAGATGACATGCGGTTGCCAAAAAGAAAGGCTGTGGTACAGCCAGCCATGGGTGGGCAATAGGCCACTGGGGAATGTTTTGCTGTGCTGCGGGATACTTTTCTCTGGTACAAACATTGCCAAAGCCCTCCGAATGCTGAAAATTATGGGAGTCCCAGCACTCAGGAGGTCCCAGTTCTACAAAACGCAGCAATGTTATTTGTTTCCTGCAGTAAACAATGTGAGTATCTCTGATATTTAGGATAAGCTGACTGTGTGACTTATAAATGACATCAGTCAGTCCTCTCATGCAATATGTCTTACTACAAGTGCAAAGTCACAGAGTGCAAAATCATATGCAGTGCATACAGCATACATTAATATAAGCGCTGTTCATTTACAGGTATACGAGACGAAGCAGCAACAACTGCTGGAGGAGCTGCGCCCAGTGCCTCTAACAGTTGCTGGTGATGGGAGGTGTGATTCTCCGGGTCACACGGCTCTCTATGGCACGTATACATTACTGGAGACCACTGCCAATCGCATTGTACACTTCGAGTTAGTCAAGGTAAAAACATGTATCTTTACGTGCTATGCCAAGTACATTTCAATGCAGAAACTTTATGGGGCCATCAGTGGTAGCAAATTCCTGGTAGAACTCTTTCTGAAATGCTGTTATATTTTTATTGATTCTTTCTGATTTTACAAAATTTAAACCTGCAAACACAGTCTGGCTATCACATTATGTCACATGCACCTATAAAGCAGCAGATTGAGAACCAATCCACGTGGCAGTCGGCCCTGTAAACGCTTTAATACCTCACAGATTTTTAGCAGTATACATTGATGAATTCACTGGATTTCTTTCTAACTACTAGGTCACAGAGGTGACAAGCAGCAACGCCATGGAGAAGCATGGGCTACAAAGGTGTCTTGCATTTCTCGAGGTGCATGACATGGTAGTAGACATGCTTGTCACGGATCGGCACACAGGCATCAAAGCCATGATGAGAGACTTGTGCCCCCACATTAAGCATCGATTTGATGTGTGGCATGTTGTCAAAGGTGAAATCACAGTGAAATTGAAGCTTACAGAAAAATTTTACATGTGTGCTTATAACAGGTATCAAGAAGAAACTTCTTGCTCTCGGTCGCACAGCAAAGCATCAGGTGGTGCAGCTGTGGATCGAGAGTATAGTTCGGCATGCCTACTGGTGCCCCAAAACCAGTGGGGATGATGGTGAACTGTGCCGGGCTAAATGGGTGTCCTTGATGAACCATATCGTTGACGTCCATCAACACGAAGACCCTCGGTACCCTGTCTGCTACCACGGGCCAGTGTCCCCCCCAATGGAAATTGTCCCCCCCATTCCAAGCTGAAGGAAGGTGAGCAATTGAAAATCTATAAAGAATGATGTGTAGTAAAATTTCATGACATATAATTCCAGAAAGTGAGACCTACATGCGCGTGCATGATATACTGATGGCTCCTACACTTCTGAAAGACATTCCGATGCTGTCATCTACAAATCAGACATTTGGCCTGGAAGCATTTCATAGCGTTCTCCTTCATTTTCTGCCAAAAACACATGGCTTCTCAGATGCTGGAATGCGTGCGAGGTAATAATAGCACTTGAAGGTTCTGATGTTATAGAGAAAGAAGCTAGCAAGGTGAAATCACAAGCAATATGCATTGTTTCTTGTCAGAACACAACTAGCAATCTTGCATTATAACGAAAATGCGGACCGCGTCCAGCTGGTGGAAGATGGTGCAAAGCAGTACCGCCTGAAACCATCCAAGGTGAAGAAGACGTGGCTTGCCGTCCCACTGAAAGAAAATGCCACACACAGTAAGCTATACAAACCTTAGGCATGCAATGAGAAACATTGTGACTTAGCAAAACATGTAATAACTGTGGCCTTGGAATTATATAATTATGGATTTTTCTCCTTTTGTGCAGACTACACAGTGACACTAACTAATGCAGTTTTGAGCCGCATGCAACAGTACCCAACCTTTGAATCGGCAAAACAGGCACTAGTGTTCCAGGCTCAGCTGGCCCACTCAACAACGTATGGTGAGAAGCCCACCTTTGCCGATGCTGTTAAGCAACACAGAGCCAGGTATTTATACTGCAGATGATTATACTCGTGTATCTACTCAGCATTTTACTAAGTTTACAGCGCTGTCTGCAATGCTGAGTACATTGTTACCTCTTCTGTAAATAGGTTCAACATTTGAGGGACCCCGCGGTGACTCTGAAGCCGGCCCCAGTCTTCTTTGAAAGTCCTCATTTGTCACCTCTCTTCAAAGAAGACAAGAAAAAAACGGCCTTTATCAGGGCCACCCAAATGTCTTCAACAGAGCCCAGTGCTGCGTTATAAACCCTTGCTAATGAGAAATGCAGTTGCTGTGCTCAACTGTGTGTGGATTACCAACATTCCCACTGTCCTTATAAAGTGGCAGCTGGGATTTTATGTCCCAACATGTGTAGCTAAGAGGCCACCCAGTGGTTAGTGTGTTGTTTATTGGCCATTTGTATATTTTTTCTGCGCATCCAGCTCTGTGATGTGTGTATGTGGTGTGGTATGTGTGCGTGGTGATATGTGTACGTGGTACAGAGTCGTGGGCATTTTATCATTTCCACATTTCCTTTCAGATAATTTGTATCGCTGCACCGTGCCCTCCGTTGACATTTTCCACCAAAATGTGCATTACCAGTCACAGTGACACCAATACTCACTACGTCACTGACCAGCATGGCAAATGGTAACCCTCTCCGTAATCACAAAGTACGGCAACTGCATGACCTCTGTGCATGTCTGCCCATCTATCAATTTTCATGACAGCAACATGGACGTACTCAGGATTTTTTACAAGTGGAGCAAAGTGCTTCTGGGGGGAGTGCGCAAAGCTCGTCCGTCTGTTTTCCTGGAGACGGATGCTGGTGACATGTGGTTGCTCATAGGTTCATATTATGATATCTGAGAAAAATATATATCGGTATACAGGGTGTCCCAGAAAACGTGTCATTGAATTATAATAAAAAAACTACACCGCCTAGAATCATGCGGTCAACGGCATTTGTTCTTCTAGGTTCTTGCCACCTCCTGATGTGAAGGTCGTGTAACATAAGTTTAATTACGTAAGTTTTCGCGAACTGAAGTCTGAAATTTGCCAAGTAAAGGTCACTTTTTTACCCCACCAATGTGAAGAGCGTATCTAATTTATTCAAATTATTGATAATTGACAGGGATATTCAGGGGCTATCCCATAAAAAAAAATAGCCAAACATCATGCTCTACGGAGCTAGCGCGCGACAAATTTTTCAGAAAAATCTTTGTCAGTCTGACGAAAGGAGGTTGGAAACCCAGCTCACACCTGCAACGTAGAAAGAGAACACAGGTATGGCGTATCGCGTCCGACTTTCATTGGGATCGCACTTTCCCTCTTCCAATTTCAGGAACTGTTACTTTTTCTACTATCACTCTGCGGGCTGGACTTGGAACCTCCTTTCGTCGGACTGAGAGCCATTGCGCTCGAAAAGTCGTCTCGCGTTATGGTTCCGTGCTACGAAAAGCATGATGTTCAGCTATTTTTTCCGATGGGATAGCTCGCGAATATCACTGTCAATTATCATGAACTTGAGTGAATTCGGTACACTCTTCATATCGATGGGGTAAAAAAGTGACCTTTACTTGGCAAATTTCCGAGTTCAGTTCGCAAATATTTACACAATTAACTGGCGAAAACCGAGTAAGAACAAATGCTGTTGACCGCACGATTCGAGGTGGCATATTTTTTTTATTATAATTCAATGACACGTTTTCTGGGACACCCTGTATGGATAAGAAGTAAACAAATTTCAGAAGTGATATTGAAGCTCCAGGGAGGGGCCATAACCCCTCCTTGCCCACCCTCTGGGTACAACCATGGAAAGCAACCTATATTGACACCAGACTACAAAGGTTCCTAACACTGTAAGCCGTGAAAATTTCCTACCTGACTGCTTCAGACAAGTTGCTCCTATATTCATTTGACAAACTACGCACTATTGCATAGGTGATACCTGCAAGAAACAATGCATGTGTAGTAGATAAATGCAAAAAAAAGTGTGTGAGAGAAAGATTTGGAAATTTGCCATGTTCATCAATAGAATCAGTAGCTCCAATCTTATGACATTGCGTGTTTGCGTAAAGCTGTCTATTGGTCATACTGGTATTCTATTGAAGCTTTCCCTATTTGTGGGAATTTCCACAATGTTTTCCTAGAAATGTTGATGCAAAGTAATGAAGATAAGGGCTTGTTCTATGCAGAGGCACGGTCTTTGCTACAGGCATGTGGGATGGCCCTGAAAAGGGCCTTTTTTTCCTTAGACGAGGGGTAAGTGAAGGTCTCGACGTAGATCAGCTTATGTGGATCTTTGTGTCTGTCATCTCCTCCTGGCACAATGACGATGAATGGAATGCCTCTGCCCACCAGGTTGACAACCTTCCAATGCTTCCTGGGGTGGATACCGATAACAGCATCTTTCAGAAGTCCATCCAAGACCATGTTCTTCCTGCAGTGGTGTTGGCAACAATTTTTTATCCCTGTAACCATTCGGTACCAATTAAATGGTGACAGGCGCATGTGATGCATAGGATGAAGAGCCGAAATGTTGAAATGTTATCTAAGGACCGGGGAACATAACATTCTTGAATGCAAATAAAAAGTTGTGTAACAAAAACAATACATTACCTTTCACGGGAAGTAGCCTGTGTACGTGGCAGATGGGAACAGGTTCCGAATAGTGCGCACAACACAGCCTGGAATCTGACGTCTGTTCCTTGGGCCAAGGTACCCCCATATCCAATTGGTGAAACATGCATATGCTGCATATCTGATGCACCTGTCAAAAGTAGTTGAAATGCAAGTCAATCCTACGTTTTTTTATATGTGTGTGAGAACAAATGTCGCGTGACGGTCTGTTAAACAATCCCTGCAACTCTTGTGCCTTTGTTTCATCCACATATCCCGTATGCCTTACCGTTCCCAATAATGGAAAATGGATGCGACATACCTGTTGTCGTTCGGATCCAGTGGCCGTAGCTCACGGCTGTGTCGCCGATACGGAGCGCCGTTAACTATCAAAAGTTCCCGGCGTGTACAGAAGTCGGGGAACAACACATGTTGCGTGATGCAGCGAACGCCGGCGCCGTTAACAACAGGCACCACGCGATCAACAGCCATGCAATACACATATTCGTCAACCTCCTGCGGCGAGCAATGGCTACACATGCACCTGTAATGATTGTGCGAGTTAGAAGTGGTCACGAAACGACCCAATGTGCGCAAAATCGCCCGTATTTACTGTATAACAGTCTTACGTACCTAAAGTCAATCGGTTGAATATCGTCTACAACTTCCACTTGTTGACCACGTTGTTGTGGCAAAGGGTCAGCCTCGTAAGGATCGTCGATATCCTCGTAATTCAGCCGATCGACGTCAATGAAATCATTCTCGTCACCGCTGAGCGACAGGGATTCGTCGCTATTGCTAAATTCGCTGTCAGACATGACTACGTCGTGCGCCAACTACCTACGACCCCAGCTACTTACAATTACCATGGCAACCGCGCCGAATGCACACAGCTGCTTTCTTTTCTGCTCAGCCAATGGGCGCACTACCAGAGCCACCCGCGGGTCGACGTCATACGTGACGTTACATGAGAGGGAAGCGCAGGTTCCGTCGTCTGCTATTACGATGTGTTTCGGCAAATTCCTCGAAAACGGCTGCGTTATTCCGAATGAAACTTTCACGGTTGTACTTGTAGAGCACTCGTGAATATAGTTTTGGGTAAGTTTCGGAATCGCCCCGGCTGTACGAGACCGTCCCTTTAAGCCTTCGTGTTTGTGTACGTGTCTTGCCCATCGCTCAGGCTTGCCTTATCATGGAATTAGCTTAAGTTACTTTGGCAAAGTTACCTGAAAAAGGAGTTCCTCTGAAAGTTACCACGACGCAAAAGTAGCGAGTTAAGTTATATAGTTACCAAGAAAAGGAACAGTAACGAGTTACCTCGAACTCTCGTTGAAAGTGTGTATTTGCATGAAAATCTAGCCTCTAGAATCATGTTCCCTAGTTAAGAGTTTCAAGCGATGGCTGATGATTGGAATCAGTACTGCACGATGGCACCTTAAAGCTGCAGCTAGTCCAATATATGAAAACACTCCTGAATTATGCATTCATATGCAGTAAAAGCCACTCCATATTGGATAGGACAACACTAAGATGGGCAAAAGCATATAAAGAAAAAAGTATTGCATGAAAATTTTGCCTAACGTACAAACTCGTATTAGTGGGACATACAAACACACCAGCCACATGTCTCTCTGGTGTGTTCCAGCATGTTTACTTTACTTAGAGACAATAAATAATTTTTCAACCTCGAATGTCTACTCTTTATTCTCCCTGCTTAAGTTTGCGACAATATATGTTTGAATGCAGCCCAAATGAAAACAATGTGATCCGTCTGATCAAAGAAGTTTCCCAGTGCTACAGCAGTATCGGACTGTAACACCTTGCCAAGGAATATACAGAGAAGGTGACAGCCAGGCCTCACTGCGAAAGAAATTGTCAAGGTTGATCATATTCAACAACCAGTAATGCACTCTGCCCACTTACCTGGTTGACTCCTTCAAACTTGCTGTTGCAACTGGACTTGTGATACTTTGATGTTGGAGCTTTCACCACAAGACCTTGCTACTTAGCCCTTTTGACTTATTCACTCTACCTCTAGTCATTTTGAACTGTCTTTACCGCCATTTACTTCCCCAGTGCACATATTTCTAGTCGATATGTTTTTACCGTCATATAGCCTTTATATCACATATCATTCTAGTCCTTTGGAAGTGCTTTAGTGCCGTACGGCGCTTCGTGTCATAACTAGTCATATCTAAACTTCCTGTGCAAAGCATAATGTTTATACCCAAGCATATTAAGGTGGTTACATAAATAAACGTGCTAAACATTCCTTGGCATTCCACACCCCCGAGCAGAAAGGAAATGGGAGAAACACGAGAAGCAACACGCTGCACACGCTGACAGACGACAAAGGAAACGTAACACAACAAATACAACACCACACAAAACCAGCAAATCACATAATCGAAGTTCAAAGTACAAAATTGGAACGACACGACCTCACACGAGTACAAAATAGACAGGACGGGATTTCACACAAAAAGCGTAAAGAATCCGATCACGAGGGAATTCTGCAGTGATCCGTGGCAAAATTTTAGCGAAGCAGCAAGGGAAGCGCTCACAAACAGCAAAACTTGTCACAGCTTACATGCATTCCAATGGGCTGTAATGGCTCTTTTGAGCACCGCAATATAGCGGCCGGTTGGCGTACCCTTTCCCGCGATACCCTCACCCATCCGCTATCCAGCCTTTATACATAGAGATCAGTGCATACAACTGACATAGCATGAAAGACTACATACTATCCATTTGGTCATAATATAATCGAACAAAGTTAATGTGGTCTATTCGTGCATAGTTTCTGAAAATTGTTAGAGTGCAGTTTTATTACCTCAGTATGATCATTTGCAAACAGATTTACTTGCTGCTTCACACACGTGTGATGGAAAGTAATGGCGAATTCGGGTGGTCATTTCGGAGCAACTTTTTTTGCCAGATCTCGAGCAGTCATGTTCGCTTGGTCAAAATGAAGCAAATCTCGCATGTTCGCGTGGCGCTTTCCGAGCGCTCGGAATTTGCTAGCTAGCACTTTTTTTGCCCGGTCTCAAAACGATCGAGCAGCAGATTGCTCAACTGTATCCGATGTCGTCACATCCGCACTGCAACGGTGGCGAGTGCCCTCATAGGCCCGCATGTTGAAATCACGTGGTTTAGCAGACGACAGAACTCGAAGACTTGCGACCGCGACGCCCCTAGCGTGATCTAAGTACCTAAAACCGCTAGATTCCTAGCACGGAGGAGAAGTGAGGAGACCGAACTCCGCTGAAAAACGACGTCCCAATTTATCGAGTCAATTGTTGGCCGCGGCGCGGCGCTCGCGTTCCCTCCGGTACTAGCTCCGCGAAATCGCCTGCACGGCAATGCGCCGTTTCTGCTCGAATACTCTACTAAAAAGCGTTCAAAACGAATGTTTGTTTGATAAGCATAAACAACGGTGTCTCCAGTAACGAGTTAGTATTTTCTGGTCAGCTACAATTATTTTTTCTCTTCTTTTTTTTTTTTCGGTTCCTGCTACCTCGTTTTTGTCTCATTGATGGAAGCTACCTGTCCGATAGAAATAGAATCGGAAATAAGAAGAAAAAAAACTTTAATACGTAAGACAAACATCTGACATTGCCAAAGGTGTAGTGTCGAATGCCTCCGACGGAATCCTCTGTCGCTTCTCCCCGGCCGTCTCGAGTATCGTGCCCTTCTCTCTGTGGTGCGCGCGTACTTTGACCCATAGGCGCCGACTGCGGGGGGGCGCGGGGGCCCTTGCCCCCCCGGAACATGAACTAGGGGGGGCGCCGCCTCCCCCGGGAAGTCCTGCTAAGAGACTGACACCAAACTTTGGGGCTCGGCGCGCCCGGGTCAAAAGAGCGAAGGGGCACCAACCCAAAAATGCATCTTGCAATTTGTAAAATATGTATCCGCCCACCATACTCATTATCACAGTAGAAGGTGAGGCGAAGAAACACAGAGGATGACACAACACGTATCCTGAATTTCGCCCAAAGCAATCAGATCAATGAAACGAAGCAGTCAAAAAGGTACCAGCAGCTGCCAGTGAGGTGTAACGGTAACGCATATTCTTTGGGAGCGGGTTCTACTCCCGCTGCTCCATTTCATTGACCATATTGCGCGCATTTCGGGTCAAACACGGAGGATTCAATACATTTTGTTCTTTTTGCACTCAGTTTTCAAAGGCGTAATGCCTTCAGTTGTGCACATGTTCACTGTTTACGTTCTCTCTGTTTTTTCTTTTGTTTTGCTTTTTCTGTTCTTCCTTCTTATTTCTATACCAGTTCTGCATACATCATAGGATCCCGCCAGAGTGTGTGATTCTTGAGCTTTAGTTTTGTGTTCTTCATTTCTCTTTCCGTTTCTTTCCTTCTTTTTGTTTTCTTATTTTCTTTGCCTTTTTAGACTTCCCCCTTTCACTTTTTTTGAATAACAAGCCGACATCCATCTGGCTTACCTTTCCTTTTTTTTCTTAATAAACATATCCCCCCCCCCCCCCCGCCCGGCCAGAGTACTTATTTCCACTGATCTCGATTGTAAAAGGCTGGATCGCGGATAGGGAGCGCGAGCGTGAAGAAACCGGCCGCCATCTTACGGTGCTCACAACAGTCGCCGCAGCGATCATGGCAACTTCTTGCAATTACGGTCGTACCAACCGTACTGGCAAGGTTACAGGGCCTAAATTTATACAGGTGAGTCACTCTTTATCGAGGAATAAATAGGCGTTCATTCTGTATATTTAGTTGACCATTATGAAGTGTTTTTTTGCCCAAAACGAGCACTGGATGCAGGTTGCTTGATCGCTCTTCCGACGTTCAATCGAGCACACTTGCATTTTATCCGGCGGCAAATACAGTTTGAGTGCATAATATGCTTGAAAGAACACGTTACACTACACAGGTAGTGTTGTCATCAATATATGTGCGAGCACTCGAGCGCTTTTTTGCATGCATTGCTAGCATGGTACACGCTGTTCTCTGCGGAAGCAAGTGCCACATTCATTTCTTTGAATTACCTTCGCGCACAAGTTCGGTATTACGTCATAATGAGACCACGATTGTCACCTTTTTTCATGTATTTGTATTGTTTTGTGCCTTGGTTTGATTTGTGACAAAGAATCCTACGTAACGGTGGTGTGGCGCGACTTGAATAACGCCTTTGTCTGAGCTGTATCGCCAGCTTGTTACGATAGTAATAATTTGTAGCGTGTCGTGCTATTTGAAGCAGTTTTTAAGGGTGGTCTCTCAATACAGGTTTCGTCATGAGGGCTACCCAGTGAATAATCTGTGTAGTGTGATACGGCTGGGTGTACAGGTAAGTATCACGTTCCTCATCCACTGGTTTCTACTTTACAGGAAGGAACAACCTCAGTGCACGCACTGTGGTTAGCCTCTCTCAGTTTTGCATATTTTCTTACATGTTCACATCAGAAACACACCTTACACTTTAGGCTCCTTCACCCAACAATATAATAATTATAATTCTTTTTAGAAGAGTTCCCCATATTCTTTTTAGAATAGTTTTCTTTTTAATTTTTAGGAGATACAGGGATTGTAAACCATGTTTTAAACTGATGTTTTAACATTTGTCCAATGCATTTATTAAACAACATATTCATTTTTAACTGGTTGCACCCAAACCAATGTTCTGATGTATTATTTCCTTTGTTGTCGATGCACCATAAAAATTGGAATAATCATCATCAATGCAGGTTACTTCACAGCTGCCTTGACATACTCAAGAAATGGGTGCAGAACCTGCATAATGCCCACAAACTTTGATTACCACAGCACCTCCAAAAAGTATGTGTCACATGGAATTTTTAACATGGGATTCACAGTATATAATACCTTGTATTAACTGTTGTAGATCTAAGCCGTCTCTACAGTACACTCTCAGAAATTAAAACCGTGAGAACCGTGATAATTGTTTCAGTTAATAGGCATGCACATATATGCTATAAGAAGAAAATTATTTCTTGAGAATGCACTTCTCTGGCTACTGGTGTTGTTTACATCTACTGTTGATCACATTCATTTATCACATATTATATTCTTATATATATTATTATATTAACACATATTTGATCACATTAAATTCAAAATTCATCATATATAAGAAAATACCAGGAGGGAAGTTGCTATTCATTGCTCATTCTAACCTAAAATTGAGTGCTACAAATTTAGAGAGAGTACCTGTCCATTGTCATTCCTAAAATATATATTGTCATTGTAGCAAGGTCATAAAACAATAAATGTAGTCTTTTGTGACCTCCCTGGACGTTCATTGTATCCTGAAACGCATAAGTGCAAGAAATAACTTGAATAAACTTGATGTTGTATAAACTTGACATAAGACGTTGAATAATATAATGAATAATATAAAATATTGAATAAACTTGAACTTGTATATTCTCTTTACTCACCATCAGTGACCTTCTTTACAAAAGCATATCGTGTTAGATTTTTTTTTGTTTACGTTTCACAGACGGTGTACACGAGGGCCAAAATGACAAAATCACAACTGTTTCAAGCTCCAAATCGTCCTGCTGCAATTATCCTGTTGCAGACCATACGTGTGTAGTGCAAGAAGGCCCTTGCACATCAAAATGTAAGATGGGAGTCACAGTTAATGCAAAGTGGTTCCTATGAGAGACTTCGATGCTGAACAAAATTGTGCAAACTGCGGAAGGTGCCGTAGAAGATATTCAGAAAGCGTGTCTGGTCTCACAACGGTGCTACGGCGCTCTCTTTTAGATGACGATGATACTCATTGGAGTTTCAGATGTGCAGCTGCATTTTTTCGAACGTGCTCCACATAACAAGCATGACAAAGTCAGCACTGGGTAGCAGGCCCCGTTCCTAAGCAGCTTTGCTCACGCTGCAGTTGTATTCAGCAAAAGCATGAGAGTACTCGAGAAGGAATTCAGTTTGGCACAACCGCGCCTGCAAATAATCAGAACAAATGAAGGAAGAAACAAACAAACATAGAAGGGCTGTACTTCAAAAAGAGGTAAATCTTGTGTCTCAAGGAGGTGTTACCACTTTTAAGTAACTTAATTGATTAAGCTTACATCACTACCTCATTAACTGTCCTAACGAGCGTGTTCTAATTGCGTAAAGCAATTAAATCACGCTCACAACGTATTTGGGCTGCTTCGGTGTGTCCATATTTGCGAGGCAAAGCACCGCAGTCGTTCACTAAAAGACACTTTCTGCGGCGGTGCTTGATATAAATCATACGAAACCGATACACGGCTAAAACAACGGCTGTGATTCTACAGAACGATCTCTTTCTGCCATGCGAGTATATCCTTTCCCGGACCGTTCTTTATGGAACAATTTTTGTCCAGAACGCAGCACGAGATATTACATACATGGTGGTTGTTAATCTCACATCGTTTCTTGTTGAAATATTGGCTGGGAAACGTACTGTAGTACAATCCCCAGCGCTGCACTGCTGTGACGGTCTAGTTTCGGAATGCAAAACATAACGTAATTAAGAATCGAACGGCAGGACACCTGTGAAACACTGTTAGGATACATCAGTATACTGGCACCTTACAAAATTGTGTGATGACAAGCAACGATCAACGCCTGCAGCGCTATAAATATTCACAATCTCCGTTGCCTCCCATTGTTTTCTATGGGCGCACACTGCGCTTTAGGGCCTCCCAACATGGCGGCCCGAATGCACGCCTCTCCCCCGCGAGCCCCTCTCCCATGCGCCATCCAGCCTTTATACATAGAGATCAGTGCTTATTTCGCGGTGCGCCCTTGCCCCCTCCGGGAAAATGAAAACTCTCCGCCTCTGCTTTGACCGCTGCGCTAACACGCTAACATACCCCAAAGGAAGCAAACGTTGTTCCGAAAAGCCACATTTGAGTGGTATGGAGGAAAGAAAGTCAGGAGGGAAGAAAGAAAGTTAGAAGCTGTGTAATCGAAAGTCGCCAGATGCGATCTTTCCGGAATCGCGTGTTATGTGGGTCGTTGCATAAGCTGGGACTGAGAAAGTTTAATCTCCGTACGTGTCAAGCAGTTAAGACACCTTTGTGTGTGTGAGTGGGGGCAAGGAGGGGCGGGACGCTCTGATGATGGGACACGGTGCGGTTCCGAAGGTTCTGGCTCTTAGTTTCTTATATCTTGTCATGCATGCCAATCGCTCGCTTTTGGGAACTACAAAATAAAGTCGGTATCTAGTCTCTAATTTATGTTGACGAACACTGAAATCTTGAACAACACATTACTTCTACATTATACACTATCTCTTTGGTGTTCAGTTTCAATTTACTTCTGTACAAGCATATGCTGCTCAAAGCGTTGCACCGGATATTTTACCACCACCACAAAAAAAAAAAGGAACTGTAGCGGGCCGTGGACAACGAAGAAGATGGCCACGCGCCTGGGGCACCTGCCTCAGTTCCACCGGCGCGGCCATGGAGATAGGCCACCGTCATCGCCTCTCCGTGGCATACCATCATCGCCGGTCGGGGCTCATGTAGAGGAACTCCACCTCCTCTACATAACAATACTGCAACACCACCAATATATACCTGCCAGAAAAGCTAAAAAGCCCTAATTCTAGTAGATATGGGATTCCCCCCCCCCCCCCCCCGGTACACCAAGATGGAAATCGTCTTCGAGAAACAGGAAGCGCATGCACTGAATCCTGTACCGCGCGTGTGCAAAGCCTGCGACAGAAGTGCGTTCTGGTACCTTGGTATTAAATTCGTGTATGGTGGCATGCGAAATATGTAACTCTCTATCCCAGCGGATGAATCACAATTACGACAAAAGGCTCCTGTTTCCCAAAGCGCTGTGCATACGCGACAAAGCTCTCGTGCAACAGCTAGAATGCAAATGCGGATTAACCAGCCCAATGACATCATTACCCTACACTGCGAGGTGTTCCCGGGAACTAATACTGATCAATGCAAACCATTATCAATGTACATCTCGTGGTCGTGCGTTGGTGGTGATGTAAATACGCGTACCATCCTGCACGATGTCGGATAACAACCTTTGTGCTTCTTCGGGTGTCGTGTTTTATCGCAAATAAAAAAAAGAAAAAAGAGAATAGCTTCTTGACTGCGAGAGCACCACGCTTGCGGAGACATTCAAGCCGTCCAGCCAACGCGGAGCCCTCTTTACGGCGGCTTCCCCGCATTCCAAAATAAAAGCTTCTCGCTTTGCACTAACAAAAACTGTAGGCGAAAAATTCACGGAGAGATCGTTCCTTGATACACGATAAGCGTTTTTACTTATCAAAATATTTTTTTCTGCTTCCACTGGACACACAAGTACATCTGAAAGAGTGCATTACAGCAACCTCATTTCAGAGGAGCAAGTACCTGACGGAGCGCGAGCGCCGCGCCGCGGCCACAATTAGACTCGAGGAATCGGGACCACGCTTTCTCAACGGCGGCTCGGCAGAGTTCGTTCTCCTTACTTCTCCTCCGTGATTCCTAGCAATCACGTTCGGGTGGCAACGGTCAGGTGATCCAGCTCGGTCGCCGACCTAGCAATTTCCGAGCGCTCGGCTGTTTTGCTACGAAATGACCACCCGAATTCGCTATAAGAGAATAAGCAATTTCCTTCTTGTATGAGAGTCCTCCAACAAATAAGTTTCCCTGCTGTGAACAAACTAATAAATCTATAGCATATCATTGAAGAAATTTATGTACTGAGTGATACTAAGTTTTCAATACGTTGTCTGTGCCATGCTATGTCCTGTTTACGAAGTGGGGTATTCACTTCACATTTCACCTGATCAATTTGTGTTTCATGGTCACTTGCGAATTGGTGACTGCCGAGGGGCCTTTGAAAGGAAGATGGAACAGCATCTGGGGCAAATTTCCATTGAAGTAGGAAGCATCACCTTGAGCATGATGAGAACGAAGTACACAGGAACGTGAGCCTCCTGTATACTTCATTCTCCTCATGCCCAAAGTGATGCTTCCTACTTCAACGTTACACCCAGCAGCTTGTGTACTTATTCTTTCTTTGGCAAATTTCCACATGAATTTCTGGAACAAATCCAGTGTCTTCCAAGGCGAATGCAGACAGCGTTGACCTGGTACGCTACGCCCTTCAAAGTCCTGTGCGTTTTTGTTTAAGCTTACCCAGGGTCTCACAGTACATCTTTGCATTTACTGTGGTTGTGCATGTGAGGTAATCTACAAGTTGCAGACAACGATAGTCCTAAAACACTGTCGGCATAGCCTTTCCAGACGAAAATGCGAGTTTCATCTTCTTCAGAGTGCTTTCACCGGGAACCCACCATGACTTCCTATGGTATTTTGTCTCAGCACTTGCATAATGCACCCATGTTTCATTAATAATAATGCTTCCAAGAAATTCATCTCGACTGTCCTGATACCACTGAAGGAAAATGCAAGCTGCATTCATTCGTTGCTCTTTACCGACGTTATTGAGCAAATGTGGCTGCCATCTCGCATAACTTTCGTTGACCGAGCTGAAGGAAATTTGTTCCCCTGAGTATCAGAGTGCAGTACTAGTGACCCGCCAGTCTCCGTTAACAATTCTCGGAATTTCAGAAAAGAAATGTTGTTTCATGGTGTTATAGCTGACCTCCCACTGTACTGTTCATTGTGCATATTTTCACGACCCTGTATGAAGGACACACCATTTCAATGCCTGTAACGTGTTTTCTATAAACAGGTGTCAACTGTCTGTGAATATTATCTGAAACACTTTTTTGCTTTAATGAAAAGTAGGATAGCTCTTTCTTCATGGTCAGGCATACTCAGAAGTATTACATCCATGCTTGAATGCCTGACATATAAGTGAACGGCATTCCATTAACCAACGTCTGTAGTGCCAGGATGTCACACCCAACTATTACACCATTCAGTTTGTCCTAGTGGTATTTCTTTTGAATAACAAGTAGTATAGGGAAACTTATTTTTCGATGACCCTCCTAATTCCAGTTCACTTTTTCCATTTTGCTACATTTTTTAGATTTCTTGTGGTGACTCTTGTGAACAGATACCAACATGGAAGACGTAATACGCTCTGCAAGTAACCGAGCGTTCTGCGCATATCTCCTCTCCCTGTTACTCGACTCCGAAAGCCCCATTGGCTACGGCAGCGCCCTCACTCTTCCCTCTCACTGCCTCCTCTCATGCGAAGAGACGCACTTGCGCAGCGTATAATAATTGGGGTTTACGTTGCGAGACAACTGAGATCATGAGCTATGCCACAGCAGTCATTCTGTGGATTGCCCACCTGAGGGTCCTTTAATATGCAATGAAAGCCCACCACACACCGTATTGAATGCCCCTTGCGGCAGGTGGCGTGTCTAAGCAACTTGTATCCTGGCACTAAGTTGCTGGCGTCCTTGCCGGGTTCGAACCGGCGACCTCGGGATCAGAAGGCGAACACACTACAGACTGTTGCATTCCGGGCTTGCGTCCTTTTCGCTGCGACCTTCAGCACGCCTTTTGAAACGGTGTGGGACAGACAGCCACCGTCTGGATGGGCTCCCCCCCGCCACCTCAAGGTGATGCTAATCCGCCAAAGTGATGTCGCCAGTAAGTGACTTGACGTCAGAAGCGACCAATGGGCAAGCAGGATTGTGACATCCCTCCACAGTCGACGTCAAGGCCAGGCTTGACAAGGCCAATCCCTGACCGTCGCTAATAGACAAGTTCAGAAAATCCTAGTGCTCCTTGTGCCCGCATCGCAACTTGGGCACTTGCTGAGCGGGGGAACGAAGAATAATCCTTCACATTTCGCTTTCGCTGACCTTGACACGACGTGGACAATAGATCGGTGGGGGAGAACTCGGAACAGTTTGGATGTCACCTGTTTCTTTCGTATTAGTAAACTCCCACAGTTCAAAGCGACGCTAAGCACTCTGGGATCTTCTGAACTCGTCTATTAGAGAGAACCCCACGATTGTAAGACGGGTATATAAGCTCGTCCCTTTCTGTATGTTTTTGTCTCCTCACCATGCTGTAATAAACACTGTCACATCGTTCTCCTCATTCCTGCTCTGATGGGCAAGCTGCCACTCAGAGGGTCCTGACCTGATGTCCGCAACAAGACTCAGCCACCAATGCCGGTTCACGGACAACTTGAACAACACAATGATGTTAACTCTGGCATCAAGTAATTCAGTTTTCCGCATATGTTTTGTAACAACTGAACTTCAGTTTTATAAGCCTGAAGGCTAAGCTTAACCATAGATTGAGAAGTTACCCGTCAAAAACAACTCGTTACAAGTTACCGTGTGCAAAATGTAACTAAGTTAATAACGAAGTTCCTCAGCCTGAAATGTAACCCGTAGTTACTGAGTTATTTAACAAAAAGAACGAGTTACTTTCAAGTTACTTCGGACACAAAATAACATTACGTAGGTGCAGCGCGCGTGAGCATTTGCGCTAGACCTTGAGTTGCCTGCGGAGGAGTGCAACACGCTTAGATCGTTTTCGTTTATGTCCAACAATAGGCATCTCCCTGTTTGTAAACAAAAAACGTCATTGTGTTCGACAGCGCCACAAATTTGGTAGAATTGAACTACGCTCGACGCTAGAGGTGAACAAGGTCGCGCCCGAAAGCCACGGTCGTGAGGGGATTGCGATATGGTCCCTTAAAGGGATGCGACCCTCGGTCCTGCTTTTCTTTCAATGGGAGGCAGCGAACAAGTGCCCGTTCGTGGAAACCAGCGCTCTCCTTCCGATTTGTTTCGGTTTCAGTGTGTCTGCCAATGACGTTTCTTTGGTAGAGGTCTATTCGAACGCTTTGAATCTTACTCCCTGTGGGCGCACAATGGTTCAGCTTCATTTCAATGGCAGGGTTCTTACTTCCTGAACAAAATACTGTCATTGATTCATTCAATATCACGTTTTATGGCAAAAAATGCCATGAGGGAACCGGAGAGACAGCAAGAAAATATGTGGACGTGAGTGAAAAGCGAGTTAAAAGTAACTTGGAACTTAACTTAAGTTACTTTGGCAAAGTTATCTGAAAAAAGAACGAGTTCCTCTGAAAGTTACCACGGCGCAAAAGTACCGAGTTAAATTACAAGTTACCAAAAAAAGGAACTTAGTTACAGTAACGAGTTACTTGTAACGAGTTACCTCGAACTCTGCTTAGAACCGCCTCCTATAATTTAGTGATTCTATTTGATGCGTGAATGTGTTCACACCTCTTAAAGCATAATAAGACAAAATCTTGATTATTTCTAATATGTAGTAAATACAAAGCCAGCTACAAGACGTCTACAATTAGACATCAATTACCAAATGTCTACAAGATGTCTTGTAAATCACTAATTTTGGACGTCTAAATAATGGTAAGACTTCTAGACGTCTAGTCAACGTCTACTTTGGTCATTATCCCTAGAGTCTAAGGTTAGAACAGGTGTGGATGTCTACTAGACTACCATGCAGTGCCGGATTTACAGTGGTGGGGGCCCCGGGGCACTGTGCTGTGGGGCTCCCGCGTGTATTCTATGTATTATTCTATGTATTCTATGTATTCGTGTATTATATGTCTATAAATGACATCGTTTTGTTTCTAAAGGACGGCGGTCGTGTGGTACACTAGTCCGAGATTTTTCAGCAGTCAGGTTTTGTCATATTTTGAACATTTCGTAGACAAGTGAAATAAATATTCTATTCATGTCTATGCACTGTTTTATTCGGGGTCGATATGCGTGGACTGAGGACGGATTTTTACCAATTTTCCGTTTCAGGGATGCGTTTCAGGCATGCAAAACAGATTTCCCTTCGACAAGACCTTTACTGGTGGGGCACCTTTGTGGGGGGGGGGGGGGGGCGTCTGCCCTCCCCTAAATCCGGCACTGCTACCATGTGTTCCCTGGGTTGGTAAACAACGCGGTTGTTGTTTCTACGCGGCGTTTTGGATGTCTTTCAGTCACGGAAATTATTTTTATCCGGTAATCTCGCAGTAAAACGCGCGGTTTTGCACATAAGGCCTCGTACTGTTGACGACTTCCAAAGATGTGATGACGACCGCGATGCGATGCGAGCCGATGCGATGTACCTAAACTAAGGAGAAATGGGCTACCATGTTGCGGAAGAAGCACGCTCGCCAAATACTTTCATCTCTTGGCTTTATGACAACTGAAACATGTCGGTAGGCGGCAAAACGATATGTAAACAAAGTCACATGACCTCAAAATGACCATGAGAGACCGGTAATCCAGAAGATGTGGGTTCGAATCCTACAGCTGGCTAACCTTTTCGGTGACTTCCATCTTTAATCTCAAAATGACGTTTTCTATGACGTGCGACCAGGACAAGATGGCAGTTTTGAAAAAAAGCACCCGCTTCAGGGTAGTTACAACAATGGCTGGTTTGTGTCACCCCTGTATACTTTCAGCGTCTTTTTAAGGCTATGGTCTCACTCCCCTCTTAAAAAGAGGCAACTTTGTACCAGACCTGTAGCTCTCATTTTCGTCTGTTGGTGGTGAAACTGGTGCCATTCGGAAGCTATGATTCTTGACTCGGGGGACCGTCTTCCGATTTTCGGCCAGGCATGCGGTTACGGCGCCATAAGGCCTGGAACATGCCAATATCTCCGATTATGGGTGGTCTTTGTACGAAACTGGCGCAAAAGAGAGAGCAGATAGCGGCGCACAATTTGTTGCGTTGTGTTGTCCTGTGATACGTGGAGGGTGGACCGTCTCGCTCTTATTGTTATATGACGCCGATAATCCGGAAGCTCCTTCAGAAAAACATGGAAAAATGCCTTTCTTTGGCTTCCTGTTTCGAGGTGTTCTAATGTCACCACACCAGCCTAGAAGTGGCAGTGGATGGGCAGTTATGCGCAAAACAATTGCTGAAAACTTCAGCATGATTGGAAGAGCACAGCTCAGGTTATTACGTTCCCAAGCCATTCCAAAACATTCCGACCAAACCGAAACTATACAGGATTTGCGGTGGCCACATCGTGGCGGAGCATGTAACTACCGTGTGATCAACTCCAGTATTCTGCGAAAGGTGGCGCATGCGTCACTTGTGTTCGTTACGTCACGTTGGTTGCGTACTGCTACTGCTCTGGCTGTGCCGCTGTGCTGCGGGACGCATTCATAGGTGCTGACTGTCGTGTTCTGATTTGAACTGTTGATACTGCGGTAGGCTGCACGTTCATAGTATCGTTGCTGCTGCCGCTTCGCACAAACTGGAAATGCGCGGCAATGACACGGCCATGCAAGAATACCAGCTCCGGTGGCGCAGCGGTAACGCGTGCGCTTGGAGACTGGGAGGTCCGCGGTTCGAATCCGCGGGCCGGCTGTGCCGTCTGGGGTTTTTCCTGGGTTTCCCTCAGATGTGTAATAGGCGTATGCCAACACAGTTCCCCTGAAGTCGGCCCATGGACGCAGCTATCCTCCCCCCGAGCGGATTCCGCACGGTCTTCCACTTCACCCTTTCCTCTCCTCCTCTCCACCACCTTTCCCTTCCCGAGAAACATGCCGCCTAATCAGGCAGGCAGACCTCTCGGGTTCCTCCCAACGACACTCCTCCTCCTCCTCGTGCAAGAATCCTCGGAAACCGCGGAGTTGCGGTCGGAAATCAGTCCGCAAGCTGCGTCGGCGGCTGGCTAGAGAGAAACGGTAAGTTGTAACCAAGTGATTGTAACTTTGTACTGGTGCAGTGCGCTTGCTCTTATTTATTTGTTATTCCCCGTAGGCAATCCAAGCTGTGGTCTCTGACCCCCTTGTATGGTCTTAGGCATCAGTGGTCTTAGTCTAGTGTCATTGCCTTGACTCTGGGGGCAAGACTGAGAAGCACATGTATTAAGACTCTCCCCCGATGATTTTTGTTTTGATAGTCTGAGGTACAGCACAGGAGTAAAAGGGTGAGGATGGACAGCGTTCTCTAGGTTTGGAACTGTCTTCTGCTGTGTATCTCACTTCTATATTTCATTTCTGCCCGTGAGAGCATTGCCAAGTTTTTGTGCATTTTGACTTTTTCAGATTACCACAGTGGTGCCCACTTTCACTTGCGGCTATCCAAGAGCGTACGGTGTGATGCGGTTCAGGTCGACCCGGATGTTATCATAAACAATATATGCATTTACCAATTCCTAATGGCTGTGTTCCATCTCCTCTTTTTCTATGTTTGCTACAGTTGCCTCACTGCCTCATCCCGTTGTTTTACCCTCGCCAAGCGAATGGCCGCTTCCGCAGTACGATAAACTCAGCATGGGCATATTCATAGCAATATCACAATGCCCGTACTAACATACCTGAAATTTGACCCGTACATTCCTTTAGTCTCACCATGTGTTCTCGTCTTCTTTTTTTTTTACCTTCCCCAACGTCCCGCGGTCTCGTGAAAAGTTATCGTATAGATTATTCTCCCACAAAAGTCTTCTAACACTTTGAATACGTTATGCAAGAGCAGGAAATTGACCAACTTGCACGAGATTTCCGACCACTGACCTGCTGCAATCTGGTTAGCATGGCACACGGCCAGAGGAGGACAGATGACCGAGACAAATAATGGGAAATCGCGCCCATTCACATTCCTTCGGTTGTTGTACCACCTGTCTAATTGTAAAAGAAAATCGTGGGGGAACGCATAAGGCTGTTATTCGAAATGTGTCTCTTATGTGCTTCCTTGTTTGTCTTTCTCGCATTCTCGCACCGTGTCCTCGGCCTAACATATTGGCCTTGGCTCATAATCGTTGTTGTGAACGAACTAAAAATCGTAGAACCCTATGTTTGCGCCTAAAGAGCAATACGTGCGTGTAGTGTGCCTGTGGACCAAGTCTAGCGGTACAATGAACGACTGTAGCATTTCGTGCAGCACTATTTTCGGTGCGCAAGCAGCCATGGTCTCAAGGGAATATAAAACTGTAATCGGTATCATCAACATAATTATCGTAATGAACCTAATTATCGCAATACGTTTGAACAGTTGCACACCTCGCCGCGCATGCTGAATCATATTCGGTTACTGCAAGTGTCACTGACATCCTGCGTGTTAAAGCTGTTAGGGGCAACAAGCAGGCTCCTACAAAAGAATTGTCACTGCTAAGCAATGAATGTGAACACAGAAAAGCTAGTTCTCTAGAAAGAAGCTAGAAGCTAGTTCTAAGAAGCTAGAAGTTCTCTAGAAGCTAGAAAGGCTACGAGCTAGTTCTCTTCCGTCTCCCAAACACACGCTTCTTAGTGTTGTTCCTTTATTTATTTTTTGCTTCATTGTTTCTAGTCGAACGGAAGGAACCTGGTTATGCACCAGCTTGCCTGCGTCCTGTCCCTTCGGTCGGCAGTTAGGTAGCGGAGTACCGCTATTCGCTAATCCTCTGAAACGCCGCTACTCATTCCGAAACGTAGCGCGGTACCGCTACCGGAAGGAAATATGTACCGGGGCTACTGCCAAGCTGCCTCGTACGCTATTTTTTTTTTTTTTTTTATGAAGAACATGTAACCATGATGAGTAGAGCCCACACAACGCTTAGGCAATAAAATATTGTTTTATGCAGGAACAATAAGCACGAAAAATGTCGATACCAGCTCTGAACTTTATTCTAGGCAGAATAAGAGCGTACAGAAATTAGAAAATATCACTTTGGTCGTGCCGGATTGTGACACCGATACTGCCCTGTCGAAGTGAAATGGCGTGGAATACGAGTTACTTCTTTTGTCTTGCCCACTAAAGTAGCCGGAAAGTAGCGGTAGCAGCATCGGACACGTTACCAAAATTTGTAGCGGGAATTATTTTTCAGCTATTGGTTAGAAATTTAGCGCAAGCGCTCCTCCGCTACTGAAAACGTAGCGAAAAGAGCTGCTCTGTTAGTAGCGCCGCTACGCACAGCACTGTCTGTCAACAAGGAAACGTGTCCAGCCACACACGCAAACACACAAAAGAAAAAACCGTCCCCGAATCATGCACGTGTGTGCCGTAATGTAACGCGTATGACTGAATTCAGGTACCGTCTGCACCATGATAAACATTCGTTATGTAGGCAAGGGGATTTCGTCGGTCAAATCCTTTTTTTTTTATGGCAAAAAGAAAAACAGAAGAAAGAGAGAGAACAAGAAACAGCAAATCGTGATAAAATTTACCTTTTTTTTTGGGGGGGGGGATTCATAAAATTAGATTAGGCATATGCTGTGGGACTACTTCTGTGTTATGTATTCTTGTCTTTCGCATTGCACGATCTCGAAAACCTTCCGTATAACGTTCCTTCCATCTGCCGACGTCCTTGACTCTTGCAAGTGAACATGTACGCGTCCTTACTTATGTGGCTTTCCAGCTAATAGTTCTTCTTATGAAGCCACAAAAACGTGGTAGTCAGTAGTTAGTCAGTTAAATAGGTTAGTAAAATAAAAATAAAAACATGGTATTTCTGTAACCATGTCAACTGTTTTACATGGCATATCGTATCACCAAAAATGCAACAATGCAGTTCACCTTCCTGAAGTTGTACAAGTTGATGCATAACTTTCCCATCAAGACAAGAAGAAAAGAAAAAAAAAGGGTGCCGCGGAAAATGTGTGATCAACGGCATTTAGACCATAGATTGAGAAGTTACCCGTCAAAAAGAACTCGTTACAAGTTAAGTTACCGCGTGCTAAATGTAACTAAGTTAATAACGAAGTTCTTCCGCATGAAATCTAACTGGCAGTTACTACGCCGATTTCCCGATGTGTTGAAACGGTTGTGATATTCAGAACGAGCACATCCTACTGCCCCCGAAACGCACCTTCGTTTCTCGGGATCCGGACAAAATGTCTCCGGACAAAACGTCCCCGGACAAATGGCCCCCGGACAAAACGTCCCCGAAAATGTCCCCAGATGCCGTCCGGTTGCACAGCCGTTGGTACCTCAAATGTGACATGTTTTTCATGCTATCATGTGCAGGGTTGATTGATTTAAATCAGCCAGATTGAAATCACCGATTTTAATCGCGATTTAAGTTATGAATATTAATCAAGATTTAAATCACCACCCTTATGTTATGTTTGAATTCGAATAGTAAATTAAAACTGGAGACGCTGGGGAAGATGAGACTGATCCTGGAAATGAACCACAGGCTGAAATATATTATACTCCAGTGACTTTTAGCGCAAACAGCGTCACGTGACCCCTTCAGTGGCTCTCCGGCACACTGGCAAACAATTTGGTTACACATGGCGGGTGGTCATTCCACGAGCGTAGAACTTTTCCAGTTATTTCTTTTTCCTATTACTATTCGGTGTAATTCATAATATATAGTTTTCAAATAGATCTCCATTTGCATTAGCTAGTAACTGTTAGCCGCACCGTTAGAAGTCTAGACGCCCTTCTTTGTATGTGCTCAAAAAGTGATTTCGCTACTACGAGGTGGCGCACGGAAGCCATGAGGTGAAGATCTGTCTTAGAAGACAAAAATCAACTCAGTGATTTAATCAATATTCATCATATTTAAATGAAAAAATCTGAATAATTTGATTTTTTACTCCGCCGAACAAGAACGCAGTTGAGGACTGGCAGACGGCTGAGTGACGGCAGCTGGGGACATTTTGTCCTACACCCTTTCCGCGCAGAAATAGCCAGATAACATTTAGTTACAGTACCGTATTTTCCTGTGTATAACGCGCACTCGTGTATTACGCGCACCCCTAAAAATGAGCCGAATTTGAAAAAACTTCCATGTATAACGCGCGCCGCAATGTTGCTACAAGCTTCTGTACTGCCACTAGTATACAGAATAAACCAGGCGGTGTATAATGTATGCATACGCAGAAATAGCCAGATAACATTTATTTACAGTAGTTTATTTTTCAACGGGGACTTCGATCACGTTATTTTGAGATACGGCCAATTTTTCGAGACCGGTTCCCTGGATTTTCCATCTTTCGACAATCCTTGCTAGTTGCACGTTGGATGACCCAAAACCTGGACCAGTCTGTCTTTGCACGGCGCACAAAGGGAGGCCTTCTGAGGAAGATGAGGAAAAGCTCCAGGTTACTGGGGATTTTCCGCTGAACTAGTGTCTACGCTGAACGAAAGGTCTGGTGTAATGTGAAGTGCCCTGTGAAAACCAAGGAGTGTCTAAAAATATAGTACTGAAGTTTCCGGGTAGTAATCAGAGCGTTATGAGACGGAAATCGTGCTCCGAGACCTCGTCGCGCGTCAAGTTCCTTTCATTTTATCTTGTACATTTATACATAAAGATGGAGTTCAAGGAGTTATTCCGAAATCCTAAGCTGTTTGGAGAAGGCGTTTGATCGAAGACCGCTTGGTCGCAAGCCGTTCGGTCGAAAGCCGGTTGATCGACGCCGTCTGTTCGAAAGACGTTTTTCCGAAGGGAGTTCGAAGCTCGCAGCGTGTCCTTAGCACCTCTTTTTCTGTAACTTTTGCTTCGAACATACGGAGCATGAGGCAATCAGTGTCTTCTCCTTTTTTGTTTGTTTCTTGCTTTTTTTTTGCAGCTAAAGAGGGGAGACCACTGGTCATTTGCAGAAAGGTTTTATTGGTCATTCACGAACAGCATAGCCTTCTAGCTTTTTACTCTCTCCCACCCGAAAGGAAATAAAATTGAATTGAATTGAATAGAACAATGCGGAAGTATCCCGCGTAACTGTAGGACACATACCGAAGAAAATGTCTTCAAGTTGGGAGTAGCCAATAGTCTGTGCTTCTTCTGGGCACCCTTTTCATTGCTGGGATCCGAAATGTGCACGAAAGGCACTCGAAGTATAAATGCTAAGAAGGAAATTTCGCCATAGTATAAAATGCAGATATTGTATTAACAGCCATATAAAACTTTAGATCAATCTTGTTTATGGTATGCATCTGCTCCAAACGAAGCAATGAAAAACTCAATCAAACGACCGCTGCCGTTTCGATCAAACGGTGTTCGATCAAATGACTTTCGACCAAATGTCCCGGGTTCGATCAAACGGCTTTCGTTCTTGCGTAGACGATTTCTCCGGGGGCATTTTTCTCTGGGGACGGTTCTTCCTGGGGTCATTTTTTCCGGGGATGAAAATCTGGCATCTCGGGGGAGCTTTGATTATATGAAACGACTTCTCCGTGATCATTCCTTCATTTGGCAACTAGCGCTCATATTCATCTCTGGAAACCCCAATTTTGTAATTGCATATGTGCTGCCCTTCAAGAATAGTGATTTTCATAAAATACGCATAAATTTGGCTCACATGGTGTCCAGTTCTTCAGCTTTTCCACGACCGAATTTCACGTTTTCAAGTTTTGATTGAATTAACTGAGACCTCAGCATCCAACACAACGAAATCTGGAGTAAAAATTTACGCTTCAGAAATTATTCTAAAAAAAGAAAAGAAAGCATCTATTATCCTGTCCCACATAATAAGGAGGCCGAACTGTACTTTTTTGCCACACTCAAAGAAGAATCTGTTATGCTGTCAGGTGACCATAGTTATTTTTCTACAATGTGTCCTTTTATCTTTTGTCGAATCGTTCCTCTTGGCGTTCAGGGGAAAAAAAAAAAAGACTGTGTTGGGAATATCGCGACTCCCGCTGCAAGGCCTTGCCGCTCGACCTTCCCATATCTTTTTTGGTTGGTTTCCGTGTGTCGACCCCAAGCCTTTATCGCCCTTCACCTCCTTTGTACGGTTTTGCAAACTCGTACACCAGAAGAAAGGGAGTCCCCTGTCACTGGGGTTGTCGACTGACATCATTTTTCTGAGGTGAAAGAAAAAGAAGGGAGAACATGGAGGAAAGGAGCCTTTCAAATATGTTACTGAAGTTTTCGGGTAATAATAAGAAGTCTGTTCTACGACGGAAATTTTGAAAAGTCTTTTGCACAAACGCTTGGTAAATGAATTCAGATATTTGATAATGCTTACTTACCAGAAATATACATATCAAAATGTCATTCTTGCATGAATAATAGAGTTATTATCAAGGTAAATTGCATGTTGTAAAAACATTTTTGGGACCCCTCCAAGAGATCACAAAAAGATCACACTATTGAACAGACCGACCAGATCACAGCAATGAGAATAAGCCATCTATCTCACAAAATCTAGTGTACAGAAGAGAGCAGGCATTATTTTTATGTAGCAATAAAATGTTTCTCTCTTCAATACAAGACATTCCTTGCCTACTGTCAGAGAGCACAGCCCAAGGCAGTGTGCTGCATAATGCTGCACCTATTTCAATTGACGTCATGAAACTCCATTGTGGACTCCAGTGACACGTGTTGATACATAATAGCACGTTTTTTTATCCCTCATAATTATAGCAACATGCAACAACTTCTGGACGAAGGCTTTGATGCATTGTGTAGCACTCATGAAGAGATGGGGAGAAGTGGTATGTATACAGGCTGTTACCAGAAGACCAAAGGTTGCAGACAAAGGCGCTTCATGAGATTGAGGAGTAGTGGCCACTTTCTACACCAGTGGCCAGTCTCTACGGTTCCCTGGGGCTAAGCCTCAGAAGATGAAGCAGTGCTGCAAAGTACATCAAGAGAACTATATTATCTATCTCCTGTTTTTAACAACCTATGGACAAACATACTTTAAGATAATGAACCTACATGAGAAATTATCGAACCCATGCATTAAACAGAGGTTAAGTGTTGTCGCATAATGTGAATAGTGACTTTACTGTTCATGTGGGTGGGTAGGTATCAGAGGTACCACACAGTTAGCCACCTGAAAAAAACAAGATGTAAACCCTCTTAAAGCATCAGTTCATATATCTGGAATGCAATCACTGATAATAATTCATTCACGTTGAAGGAACGTGTCTACTCTCGAGTGCTAGGTTCGCTACTAGCAGCGTGGCGAGAAAGATAAACCCGAGATTTCTGGGATGAGTGCAGTCGAGAAACTAATTATCTGGTTATTTGTTAGATACGTATTGCCCCCATTTCTCGTCTGCACTTATGAGAGGAAGACAACTTACTGGTTTACATGAATTCCCACCTTGCAGCTAATGTAACGAAGGAACACGGATACTGAGGGGACGATTGAAATTCAAACAAGTGCATGAAGTGTAATACGTACAAAGACTTACAGTTAAACGCCATACAGTCAGCCTTCACATGCTTCAAGAGTTTCCGTATACCTATGGGGGCATGCAAAACTAGGTAACGTTACAGTGTCAATATGTTCATTGTGCAGAATTTCGTCATGATATATGTATATACCACATCCTCCATTGGGATACTCCTGATTTATTATACTCAGCAGTAACCCCAAGTCACTGCTGGTCCTAAACACCACTTTGCGTCCAAGTTCTGTTTAGGACGAGCAATAAGCTGGTTCATAGTGTGGTCGAGCTATTTTCAGATTCCTCTGACAAACCAACCACATGTTGTTCAATTGTGTAGCTCCTGAGGGCAAACATCCTGAAGCCACGGAATCCACAAGGAGGGACCACTGCAGGAGGAGACTGTCATTTACGCATTATGTCATGCCCATTGCATGAACACTATCGTAAGTCATTGCTCTGCTTTCTAAATATTATCACTCTAAATTCTTCCCACCCAACTCAGCCTCGCTGCTCGCCGGTGAGCCTTGTGCACTGTGCTATCACTGATAGTGGTTAGGTTGAACTGCTCATTCTTACGTATTGTCATTCAATCTGCAGAATGCAGGAGAGATGCTGGGAGACGTTACACAGAAGAAGCATCAGCAAAACTGATACAGACAAGAGAGAAATTGATAATTTAATGGGTTTATTTGTGCGTTATGTACAGCCTTTTCTTCCTGGCCATTTCACATCTTCTCCACCGTTTGGATGCCAAGAATTGAAAAGCCCTGTGTCATAACAGCTGCAGTTGCTTCACACAGCATAAGGCGTCCTTTATTCACTTTTACGACGACACCTATGAAGATAGTGTTTTTAATGTTTCTTTTCACTGGAAGAATGTGGTTACCTGTGTTTTTGTCCTTCTCTATGCAGTAGCAGTTGTCGTAAAACTCTGAGAAATTCTGAGACAGTTCAAAGAGGTAGTCGCAGAGAGGATGTAAATGAAGTTCTTCTAACATTGTTGCTATTACTTCGGGGAATCGCAGCAAGCCCTTGGCCAGCTTGCGTTCCTTGGGATGATCTAGTGATACAGGTTCCTTGCGCAGTTCATCCACAGACACACCCGCATTACGGGCAATAGACCTTAAATCACATCACAGTGATCAACGCACAACATTTCCGCTGTGTAAAGAATCAAACTACACAAGGGCTCCTTACCTAATGCGAGTGAGTGCATACAGCAGATATGCTGCAGTATTTCCCCGGTCGTCGAGCATCTGGAAAGGAGAAGCTTCATGAACCACACATAAATTTTACATGGGTGTGCTCAGATCCAATCCCATTTGCCTCTACACCTCTCATGCAGAGCAAACAAACTTGTGCATAATCCAATAAACAAGATGGAAAAGCAAGTCCAGAGCAATGGCTGCTAGCAGACCACCAGCCATTGCTCTGAAAACATTTGTTCACAAGAGCAAATTTCAACTATTCATACAAAGGGCCACACTGTGTAAAAAAAAAAGTACATAATCATAAACATGGAGGCACTTTTCTGCGCTGGGCTCACGCTGAATAGCTCAAGAACCACACAACTCATCTAGACACGACTCTGAGACGGTCTTTTGAAAGGGGGGAGGGGTGGTGTGAAGAGGACCTAGGCGGAAAAATGAGCTGGGAAGTCAACTGGTACCAGCTCATTCCCAGTTCGTACCAACTGATGGTCAACTGGAACCAACTGGTACCAAACTGGTGGCAACTGGAAAGTAAACTGGTACCAGTTCAAGCTGGGCTGGTGGCAACTGGGCGCATTGTGGTACCAGTTCAAGCTGAACTGGTAGCAACTGGGAAGTGAACAGGTACCAGTTCAAGCTGGGCTGGCAGCAACTGGAAAGTGAAGTGGTATCAGTTCAAGCTGGGCTCGTGGCAAGTGGGCACTGTGTGCAATCAGTTCAAACCGGGCTCGTGGCAACTGGAAAGTGAACTGGTACCAGTTCAAGCTGCACTGGTACCAACTGGAAGTGAAGTGGTGCCAGTTCGAACTGGACTAGTTTACATGTTTGGGGGAAGTTTCGGTTTCGGCACCAGGACAGGTTAATATGAAGATTACAAGACGAAGTTATAAAAATGATCAGAAAGTAGCTTTATTAGTAGAAAAAATCATATTTCAATTTTAGGTAAAGTTCGTTAGTTTTAACGAAGTTATTTTGGAATTGTTATATTTGTATGTTGCGCGTTCCTGCTCGGTTCCTGCAATGGTAGCTTGCTTAGCAGCATGCATGAACAGCGATTTTTGCTCGTTATGTTCTTAGCATGATGTGTGACAATGGCATTGGTTGTATAACCTGAAGTGTAAGTCTGTAAGTTACGACAGTGCAACAGTACAATGAGCGGCCGGGCGGGCGGGTGTCATAGGATTACAGCTTGACTACAACTGTGGAGACCGCTTTATCGTGAGTACTATGCTGAAGTGCTTTTCCCTTGTGCACCATTTAGAAATATTACTTTCACTAGAACCTATTCTCTTTGTTCCGCGTCATATTCGTGGTACCTGCAAGTGCATGCCGTTTTACGAGTAACATCCGGTTTATGCTAACGTTACAAGCAACTTTTTTCATTCTCGTGTTTTTGTTTTTTTCGTTAATTCTCGTGTTTTAGATCCTTCACACCACGGATGTTCTCAAACTAGAGTAGCGCGCCGAGTAGTACTCACTGCCCCCGAAAGCCGGCGAATCTCTTAGTTGAAATGTCCAGCTACTGCACGAAGGAAATGTTGAGAGATTCGCATGCTTTCCGGGGCCACGAGTGCTCAAGTTGAATGACTGTCCAGGCACACACTACAATTACATGTTGCAATTGAATGCAGATTTACTTGTGCCTTTTCAACTTTCCAGAAACCTTAAGCTGCTGGGGCTCGAAGGAAAATATCGATCCATCGTGTGCTATTAAGAACATCTCTAATACTTTGTTGAACGATTCAAGATGTCGATAAGGCAGTCAAGAAAGGGACCAATCAACCATGAAATATTATCTATTCCATGTAACTCTGTAGTTCCTCTACTGCTATAATTTAATTATGTTATAGGTATGCTACATGTACATTAGAATATGTGTAATGTTTGACTACAAATAAAATGCAATTTTGCATTGCAGTTCCTTGGATCTGCCTTTGTTGGGAACAGCGATCCTGCAAAGGGGCACTAGTTACATACCAGTTTTGCTGGTTCAAGCTAAACTCTGTCCGAACAGGGACCACTCCAAGTGAAGCCACTTCAACTGGTCCCAGCTCAACAATGAGGTTTTCAACCAGTTCCAGTCGAGACTGGGACTGGTTAGAAACCAGTTGGGTCAAGTGGTACCGGTTGAGACTGGGACCAGCCAGAAACCGGTTGGGCTAACTGGTACCAGTTGATCGAACTGGTCCCTCTTCGATAACACAGTTCCCCCAGTCACAGTTGCAACTGGACCAGTTCAACTTGGACTGGGTGAACTGTGTTATCAAACAGGGACCAGTTCGATCAACTGGTACCAGTTGACCCAACTGGTTTATAACCGGTCCCAGTCTCAACTGGGGCAGATTGCAACTGGGACTGGGCGAACTGTGTTATCGAACAGAGACCAGTTGTCCCAACTGGTACCAGCTGAGCTGGGACCGGTTGAACTGGTCCCTGTTCGATAACACACTTCAACTGGTACCAGTTCAAAAAATTTTCGCCTGGTGAGGACTAACGGACGGAGAGACCTGGCACTTTTTCTCAAGACACTAGTGTGGAGATTTTAGTATACGGTAGTTTCATTTCTAATCCACAAACGGGCGCCGGGTACCCTCTGACTTTTGCGAAAAAAATATATGTTATGTACCGCACAAGTGGAAACAAAACAGCGCAAATTCCAACTCAGTCCAATTTTCGGTTGCCAACCCCGCCGGTTTTGACTAGAGTAGCCTACCTCAGAGGCTTATTTTTTTTCAACTTTGCTGGGCTGTCGCTAAGGCCCCGGGTTTTCCTTGAATCCGCGAAATATTGCAAAATCCGTAATGCATCGCAGAATCCTTCGTTTAGCACGGAATTCCTAATGTTAGGGTTGTACGGATATTCGAGTTCTCGAATCCGAATCAAATATCAATCACTAGAAGTATTTCATTCGCGAATCGAATACCCAATATTCGGATTTCCGAATATCCGACTATTCGCCGAATACGAACGACACCTCCCGAAAGTGAGCTTCACCTGAAGCTTCTCTGCATGAGGTGAAGCCTGCTTTACGAAACTGACACTGCTGCAGGACCAGCACAGACAGCCCAAGTTTCTTGTACATACTTCGCCTGAGGAAGGGGTGGCGTCCCTCCCGTGTGAAGTTTAGCGGTGGCAGCGGAGGAGGAGACCACGAGAGGGGACCAGGGGAGGAGCGGAGAGACGCGAGCTCGGCGTCGTTGGCTTGCGCTTGAGCCATGGCGTCGAAGTCTATCGGTTCACCGACTGAGAGAGCCGCGGAAACATGAATGCGTGACAAAGCGTCTGCGGCAGCGTTGAGGGGTCTGTTAATGTGCCGGAGGTCGGTGGTGAATTCGGCGACGAAGGCGAGCTGACGGATTTCACGTGGACTGAGCGTTGGGTTACTTGAGTGGATGGAATGGGTGAGAGGCCTGTGATCGGTGAGCACGTGAAAGACGCGGCCTTCAAGGAAATACCGGAAATGTCGTATGGCAAGGTAACTAGCCAGCAGCTAGCGGCCAAAGGTGCTGTAGTTGCGCTCCGGTGGCCGCAAGGGCTTCGAAAAGAATGCAAGTGGTGTCCACACGCCATCGATCTCCTGCTGCAACACGGCACCAACAGCGTCGCTGGAAGCGTCCACGACGGGATTCGTTGGTGCATCGGGGAAAGGATGCGTGAGAAGAGCAGTTGCGGCGAGAGAGGACTTGAGATTGTGGACTTCTCGAGCAGATTCTGTCCAAACGAGATTGACAGAGCGAGACTGCTTCTGAGGCAATAAGGCGTGAAGATGCTGCATGACGTGCGCGCAATGGGGAATGAAACGACGATAAAAGTTGATCATACCGATGAATTCACGTAGCTTCTTCGGCGAGTCTAGTAGCGGAAAATCTTGCAAGGCCTGGACACGATGTGGCAGAGGTTGGATACCACTCTTGTTGATGAGGTGGCCTAGAAATTCCAGCTCTTCAACGCTAAACAAGCATTTACTGGGATTGATGATCAGTCCGTATTCTTGCAGGCGAGTGAAAAGCTGGCGGAGGTGCTGGCGATGCTCTTCAGGGGAAGTGCTCGCAACTAGTATGTCGTCGATGTAAACAAAACAGAAATGTAGTCCTCGGGTGACTTCGTCGACAAACTGTTGAAATGACTGAGCAGCATTACGAAGACCGAATGGCATCCGTTGGTATTCAAACATACTGAAGGGAGTTGTTATGGCGGTCTTTGCAACGCTGTCGGGGTGCATGGGGATCTGATGATACGCTTTTACAAGGTCGATCTTGGAAAATAGCGAGCAGCCATGGAGTGATGATGCGAAATCGTGGATATGAGGTATGGGATAACGATCCGGGATGGTGACGCGATTGAGCGCACGATAGTCCCCACAGGGCCTCCAGTCTCCCGTCTTCTTGGGCACCATGTGGAAAGGAGACGCCCATGAGCTGGAAGACGGGCGGACGATCCCAAGCTCCAACATGTGTTCAAACTCGGCTCGGGCAATATTTAGCTTCTCCGGTGCCAGGCGTCTAGGCCGAGCGAAAACAGGAGGTCCTGTGGCTTCGATGTGGTGATAAATGCCGTGCTTGACGGGGCGAAGATCATTAGATGGTGATGTGAGCTCTGGGAAGTCGGTTAAAATGCTTGCATAAGGGGAGTTGGAGTCGGGCACCAGCACATTCAAGCGGTACGATGGAACCTGGGTGGCTATTCCCGACACGCTGAGTGTAGTTGTGCCGTCTGTGAGGCGACGGTGACGCATATCGACGAGGAGGTTGTAGTGGCACAAGAAGTCTGCGCCAATGATGGGGTGCGATACATGGGCGATGAGAAAGACCCAGCGAAAAACGCGGCGGAGCCCAAGGTCGAGGGTTAGTGAACGCTCGCCGTAGGTGGCGATTGGGGTCTTGTTAGCGGGCTGAAGGGCGGGGCCGTCAAAATGCTGATGACGACGGTGATGCGGGGATGATGCTAACGGCGGCGCCGGTGTCGACCAGGAATTGTGATTTGGAGGAGCGGTCGGAAATGAAGAACAGGCGACCTGGGGCTTGGCCAGTAACGGCGGTCGCCTCTAGTTGCTGGTGCCTGCGCTTCCCTGGAAAACGCAGGGCTCTTCGCACTTGGTTGCAGCTTTGCCAAAGCGTGCGTGATACCAGCACAGTTGGAGTTGGGGGCGGCGCCGGGATGGGGAGCGATACCGTGGTGATGGGGAACGCGAGCGGCTAGGGTGGAACAGGCGGTGGCCGGTAGATGGAGGCCGCCGTGAGACAGCGGAGACCTGGGCTCTCAGAAGTTCAATTTCGTCTTGAAGTTGGGGGGTAGAAACTGTAGGGGTGGGTTGACGAGGCTCTGAAGTGAACGAGAGAATGAAGGCGTTGGACTTCTTCTCGGAGCGAAGCGCAGTCAGAACATGGGTGTTGTAGCGTAGGTGGAGGTGTGGGACTGTGGGTAGGAGGGGTGGGTTAACGAAGGAAGGAGTGGCTTCCATGATCCTGTCCGCCAATTCGGACAGTTCTCGGAGCGGGACGGAGGCGGAGAGGATGATCCTTACGGTCTAGGGAAGCCGTTGCAGGAAAAGCTTCTTTAAAATCGATTCGTCCAAGGCGGATGATTCGTCGCCGAGAAGCTGGTACATGCGACGTAAAAACTGCGTTGGAGTACGATCTCCCAATTCTTCTGTTGTCAGCAGCTGACGTAAGCGCTGTTGCTGTGACTCAGACAGCCGTTTTATAAGCTGCTCCTTAAGCTTGTCATAAGGGTTCGAAGATGGCGGGTTGATGACGATATCTCGAACTTCCGCCATTACAGTTGCTGAGAGCGCAGTAAGGACATGGTGGTATTTGGAGTCTTGGCTGGTTATGCGTCGTTTGCCGAACTCGGCCTCCACGAGGACGAACCACAGTGTGGGGTCGTTCTGCCAGAAAGTCGGGAGTTTGAGGTCGGCGACATTTACCTGGGGGCTGGAAATGACGGTGGCTCTGTGGATGGCGGCGGGGTGTCCACTGTGTTGGGCGTGACTGAAGAAGGCGGTCGGTCTGGGGGTGGCATCGTTCGGGTCACCAATTTGTAGGAGCTATGCTACAAATGACCGCACAGGAAACTAGTCGCGGGCAGAAGAGAAGATTTACTGAACGAGAACCAAAAGGAGTGAGCACGAGTGGGTAAGTCACAGGTGATGCTCGTCGTTGTCGTCGGGCCGCTACAAGCGGAACCGGAGCAGCCCTTCATCGGCAACTACTAAGTGTACAGCCCGGTATCACAGAGAAAGATACGTTCCAGGTACTGATGATGAACACGTCTTTACGTCCAGCAGTACTGATGGAAGACACAACTGTTGGCGCGACTGAGAAGGTGACAGCTCTGGAAGAGGTTCCCCTTACTGAAGAAGACATGCAGGTCGTGCATAAAATTGCATGCCCTCTACTGGGTGGAGAGAGAGAAGGCCCCGCCAATGGAAAGCGGGGGGAGAAGGTACTACGCTCACACCACCATGACACTCGCCGATCCCCCTAGGGAGGGTCCGCTGTCCGCTGCCCGAAGCGGGGAAAACCGGTTTCGCGCTCAACATGCTCGCTAGGGGCGCCACGTGCGCACCCCACGGGAGAACGGGAGACTGCTGCTGTAATATCGGCAATGTTTATTAGCATTGTTTTGTGCGTATGTCTACGCGTTCTTTTCGTGTACCCTGATGTGAAAGACGTGTAATGTGCATGCATAAGGCAAGTTAGTTCTACTTTACGCAAAATACATGAATTTTCGCGCCTAGAGCCGCCTTGCTTGGGACAGTGCTTGTACAGGATATGTGGTATCCCGGGGGCCCAATTTGATGAAATTTCCTTGGATCCTTGGTAAAACATTCATCGCTTCACACTGTGCTTCAACCGATGATAATACGAAGTTGAACTCCAGATGAGTGATTGTGTGTTTTGTGGCGCAAAAGCATCACGGCCATAAAGCGCCACAAACGATGTAGTAACTGATGTACGCGGCTGTATTGCCATGCGCGATCGTGCTCCACAATTTATGCGTGGACCTGTAGTTACTTGACTTTGCGAATGAGTATGTTAGCTGTCATTTCATTGTCACTACTGGACAGCATGCAGTTTTAGTTGGTTTTAATTCAAAGTTTTACAAAGAACACAGCACACATAACTGAACAGACACTTCTTTTTATTCCATTTAATTTTGTCTGCTGACTATTTGGCAGAAATCTCACCACATCTACTTTGCTTTTTCATTACAATCACGTTGCGCATACACTCGACACCTTCAGGACCTCTCGCGGTACGAAATACTCGGGTCCGACACTCCTTGCTTCGACTTGCAGAGTGGGACAGTGCAGTACACCATCACAAACCACTCAATGGACGACGTGCGACTAACCAGAACTTCACATGGTAGAAACAGGCACCCAAGTCAGGAACGAAAACTACCGTATCAACACGTGGAGCGGCGTCTGCTGTGGGGGTTACTTGTGGCGCCACGACCTTGCTGCGGCCACTAAGAGAAACATTTTCTCCGGCGATGGAGAGAGGCGCAAGTGTCATGGTCATGTTCTTATAGAGTAGGTCGTGACACCACACAGAAATTATGAAGGTTCACTTAAGGTCCATTTCTCACCTAGAGCTATACGTACACATAGTGATTAGACATTCGCATTTATTCAATGAGTGGCCATTATAGGTACATTGCAACAAAACATGGCATCGTTGGTGCAGATCTGATTCCTGCTAACACTCACGCTATCATGGCCGCTTGTCCCATAACGAAATTTTTTTTCGCGGTGTCAGCAACAGGGGATGCATTGTATTTATCTGTTCACGCGTGTAATTCTTGGTCTACAGCTCCGAAATGTGAACGTCGCTTCCTGTTTAACCTAGAGTCACTAAATAAGCTTCGCTTGAGTATCGACACTGAGGTTCAAGGGAGCACCACACCGGTACCACTCCCAGGTGAGGATCAAAAACGACTAACATAATGCTCGCCGTGTCATAGAGAAACGTGTATGATTGTTGCGCGATAATCCATGTGTTGTCCACAAGAGCGTCCCGAAGATGTCAAGGCCGTCAACTGCTTCTTGTAAACGAAAGGAACATTTCACCCGCGCACGATAGATGGCATCGTGCGTAAACGTGCGCGTGCGTGGGAAGCGTGGCGCGGAAACAAGATGCGCATGCTCGCTCTTGGAACTCAGTGTCGATACTCTGAAGCGTAGCTTATTTAGTGACTGTAGTTTAACCTAAAAAGTGCACGAACTCCGTATTACTATTACAATGCACAGACACACGGCACGGATAAACACGCACATTGTGACACATGCGCAAAGGGAGCAGGACACGGAATGTACTCGGGTGGTAGATGATTTCGTATATGTGCACGAATGGGGCAATAGAAAGTTTTTTCTACATTGAAATTATGTATAACCTATTAGTAGACACACAAGCCATGCCCATGTTGTAAAGTTTTTCTGTTTCTGTGTACTATCGTACCTCTACTACCAACACGACCAACACCCAGGATCGCTCGCGCCTCTTGCTGGTAGCTTTGCTTTGCCGATGGGTCTGATTTGGTATTTTCGCTTGTTTACGTTACCAGTTTAGATATACCTTGGTTGGAACTTGGAGGCGTCGCAGCAAGTTGGTTTTGTCTTCAGTTGCCGTCTCAAGGATGGTGTACCTCCTGTGCAGTATTTGCGTGTGTTTTAGTGCACTTTCTAAGACAATGTGATGACAATGGTTCCTGTGCAACACATTGTCGATTTCCCAGAAGAGTTTTGACGCCAAGAAGACGTAAACGGCGTAGGGGCAAGAACGCACTGTGAAACGCCAATCGGACTGTACGTCGCGAATGTTTGCAGGTATGAGTGATGACCGTGATGTTTTGATTACTATTATAATTAGATGTTTCATTTTAGAAACTTAGGAGGAACTTGAAGAGAAACAGGATAAGAAGCTTCCGCACGTACGGTGAAGAGGAAGGGGGTGTATGTCGCGACCTGCACGGAAAACAGGAGTGTCATCATCTCTAAGAATTTACAAGATGCGAGGTGGTCAACGAACGAAAGCTCCCTGTGGTCCGTGAGTGCATCGCACAGTCAGGCATATGCCTTGTCTAGACACAGTGAGTGATCAGACTTATAGTATGTACATGTAGAGTACATGTATGTATTTCTTTCTGCTCAGTGTATGCTTTTAGCAGAATAAACGGTATTTACTTGAGCAATATGCGCATTTCTACGCATTATTTTCGGTCGTGCACTCAGTGGTCCCAGCTGCTAGGTGGCCCGATCACGGACCACTTAGCGGGGGGACCTCTGGATCAATTCCACTGGTTCCACTTCAAGTGGGACCATCGTGAAACTGGTTTCACTTTCAACTGGTCCCAGTCACTAAGTGGTCCCACACTCAAAGTGGGACCTGTCCAATAAACCACTTTGAAGTGGTCCCACTCCATATTTTTGCCTGGGCAGACTTCTGACAGCTACCGGGGAAAAGTGGCCAGACGTACTTCCTTACGTGATCTTCTGCTACAATACCAGCTATCAGGACACCACCAGGTACTCTCCGTTTTACTTAGTGTACGGGCGGGATGCCGTTCTGCCTCTCGACGTAGTGTACAACCGAAGACAGTTGGCCGAACTGCATGATGCATCTAATTTTGCTGTGGAGGTTCGCGAAAACCTTGCAAAAGCGCGTCACCTTGCAAAAGTACGTAAAACTAGCCCAAGAAAAACAGAAGCGCCTTTTCGACAAACGTCGAACTACGAAATAGAGTTCGGCAGCAACGGTGGGCAAGAGATTGTGCACGTGGGTAAGCTGGAGCCTTACATTCAGCCTTTAGCTCAGCTACCGCAGACGTAATTCTGTGCTTCAACTGTGTGGGGGGACTGCAGCTTGAGAGTTCTGAGCAGAACTTACTGGGACAGTTTTTAATCATTATCGTCATTCGAACATGTATAGTAATGTAAATATGTTTTTAGCTATTTTGACATCGGGTCGATGTCATTCAAGCCCCCACCACGTGTGACGAGACGAAAGATGATGCTGGACTGTCTCGTGGTTGGGGCAAAAAGAAGATAATAAAGTTAGATGTCAACTGGCACAGACGTGTAATCGCTCCCTGGTCCAAGAATTGACCAGTGACGGTCTACAACGTCACAACGTGTTATGTTGTTTGCTTAGTCCCTTTAAATATGGTACCTTTTGTAATAAACTTCCAGTTGTAAGTTAGCACTCGTATGGTCAACCTCTCTGTCTTCTGTATTTGGCTGCATTCTGCCATGAACTGCAAGAACTTTCGCGATCATCACACTGGTCGCCCCCCCCCCCCCCCCCCCCCCCCACACACACACATATTATGTTCTCGGATTTGCACGATTTGTGTGGGCCTGTCCGTGGCAGGTAGGGGGGGCTCGAGCCCCCCTAGCCCCCCCGTGGCTACGCCACTGCCTGGGATGACTGCCTCCATATGGAATGCTGTCACTCCACACTTCGGAGCTCAGGCTTGTTTGACAATTCCATGGATATCCCAGTGACTTAGATAGAAAGACAGGTATGGATCCAGCATGCAGGCACAGTGACGGGAATTATGGATGCAAAGCCGTGACAAAAATTTCACGGCAACCGGACAAACACGTTGCACAACGTACGATCAAGGTTGCCAAGAGGTAGGATACTGTGGAAAAGTATTTCCAGTGAAGTGATACTAGGCACTTCTAAGAGTGTCTAAGTCACACTCTGCCTGAAGGCAATGACAGTACTGCATACTAACATGCTTTGAGTGCCCACTGCAAATCATTTGACTATTAAAAGCATGTTTTACTTGTGGTTAGTGTGGTTGTGTCCATCATGTTATCCATCATCAGGGATACATCCCTGACACACCAGCTGCAGCTTATCTGAATGTGCAGTTTGTGTGTCAGAAATGTCGCTGCATGTGCAAACGGAGCTGCCCCATGGCTTATCTACGATGCAGCTAATGTGCATTAATACAGCACTTTGGGCAGCATAAGGATTAAAAGCTGCAGCAACTGAATTAATTGTGATAAGGTGGCAAGAGCTCCACCGAATAAACTCCAATGTTTAAAATAGGAAACGCTTTTTGTGAGAATGAGTACATGAAAGCCAATCACCATTGCAGATGCCAAAGGTGGACAACATTCAATCTGCTGATGCTAGGTATTCATGCTGCCCACTAGCTAATGAGGGTTCCAGCAACCTACTCAACTTGCCATTGGCCTATTCTTGCCTTGGCATGCTTTGGCAGCTCTTTCTGTCACAGACCTTTTGGGATACAAATGCAGCTATGGATTCAAAGTAGAATGTGCTAACAAATGTGAAGGGGGAGAGACTTTGATTTCACCCTATCTCACTGCTTGTGTGCTCACATGAAGTACTGTTGCAGGCAAAATGCTATGATGCTGAGAGGGAACGAGGAGTCATGCTAAATGCCGAAGCTGACTACTGCTGGGGGAGCAGGGAGGAGGGGGGCGGCGCAAGGCAATGGCCTCAGGCCCTGTGCAACAAGTCATGAACTGATGTCAGTTGTACACTCAATCGCATGAACCATCTTCAACTAAAAGAGAAATAAAGAGTAGAGTATGTTATGTACCATACCATAATGTGATGAGAAAAGAAAAAAGTCTTCATGTTCACACATATGTATCGCATATCACGCACATCAACTCATGGAGTCAAATTCAGGTACAGGAGATATTGGGAGGTTTGTGAGCTTCTTCCAGTACTTGCATCATTGGTTATCCCTTAGCAACTAGCTTCTTTATTATTTTCCATCAGTTACTTGTGGATCATTTACTTTCCCACTTGTGCACATCTGAAGTTCAGAGAGTCCCACTGAGGAAATCAAGTACTGAACTAATTAATGTACGGTCAGCGGCTTTTCCGTGCAGCTATATTTTTGTCCAGTGTTTTGCTGCAAGATTCATATCTGCTTCAAATGAAAAACCTATTACTGTTGAGCCTGTTTATAACGCCGTTGACGGGAACACGAAATCCAATCGTTATACAGTAAAACCTCGTTAAACTGTACTCGCAATTAAGCCATAGTTCCGGATTAGCAGTAGTTTCACTAAATCCCGGAGTGGGTTGCCATTCAGCTCTATGTATTCTACGCCCTCTTAAACCGCAGTCGTTTTTTCCGTGCACATCGGATAATCCGTAGCTGTTCCACATTCCTTGCCGTGCGAACGCGTCCTTTCTGTGACCGCGCTCTGACAACAATGATCACACAAACTCCAAGAGGTCAACTTGGGACGTGACTCATAACCACGACGTACAGGCAAGCGCCCTTCTCCTGAATGACGCGCCTTCCCCCAAAAGAAGAGAGGGTGAAAACGGAAAAACGATGTGCAGACAAGAGGGCCCAATACTGAAGGCGAGCTCAGCCCCTTCGGCCTCCCAAAAGATAAAGGAACTACTCTCTTCCGATCCAAACAAGCCTGCTAAGGACACTGAGTGTTTACAAAACAGAGAGCATGATAATGAAGCCAATATAAAACATGCACAGGAACTAGAACCAAGAGAATACTTGGGGGGGCATGCATGATGTACTGCTCGAGACATGGTTGTCTGAAATTGCCGATCAGTGAATCCACAGCCCTCGCTTCCTTGGTTGCCCGCCGAAACGTTGTGTCAATGTTTTATTTAAAGGTAGACCATGTGGTGCACATGTTTACTACTCAAAACGAATGGGCTTGCAACAGCTGAAGATTTAGGGTGGGATAAACAGCGGGACGCTAATTTCAGACAACCGTGTCGCAAGCAGTACATGAGGATGGTCCTTGGGTTAGGTCAAAGAGACCCAGAAAGCAGCCTGCTGATTTGAACAGAAATCAGGTGAGAATAATGTGCCGGGCTCCAGTTTGAACAAGACAGAGAAGCAAACATTCCTCTTTAGCCCAGGCCGTATGCCAACACCCCCGCGAGATAGGCAAGTAATCATAACGGGAGATTCAAACATCCAAAGAGCCAAAATCCCAATTCTCACAAGACCCCAGAGTATGATAGAAGAGAGGTCTGAAATTTTAGCAACTCCCAGAGCATCCACAGCACAGATCCCCAAGGAAGTTGAGGATAGATTGGAACAAAATGGTCAGAAGAGGATCCTTGTCATCCTCCACGTGGGACTGATCTATGTACTCAACAAAGGAACCCAGAAAAAAGTAGTGGATCAAATGCAAGACACACGTTCGAACAATGGTTGACTAAATATTCGAATGCACTCTATGAGGTATGTGCAGCACCAGTGGTGACACAAGGCGATCCAACAGAGATACTCCCCGTCATCCACAAACTTAACGAAGACATCAAGATTATGTGTGAGAGCCTTAAAGGAGTACAGAGGGCCATCCAAAAAAATTTCAGATTAAGACATCTGATGAAAGTGTGTGTGTCATTATACCGAATAGCGCGAAAGGTATTGATGTGTGCAATTTGTTTCCCAGAAAAAAACTCACATAAACATAGCTCTGCGCCTTCACCCTGAACTCGCCACTCCAGCTATAACGAGGATGAGGAGGTATGATGGCACGTCACCGATGACGGCATAAGGAGACTCATTCTGGTTTGCCGGTCAGTGGGGGTCAGCGCATTGTCCCTTTGCCGCCGTAAACCTGTTTTGCCAGTTTTCCCGGAGAATTGGGGATAGAAGGAGCGGCCGAAGCATTACCGAGCAAGGAGAAAGGCTTTATCGGAACCCCGAACAGCCAAGTAGCAGACGACAGCGGAGTAGCAGACAACATTTCTCTAGGCCAATCAGCGAGCGTTCTCCTTATAGCGTCAGCGCGAGGTTCCAGGCAGATCACAGGCTGGTACTGCTCTTCACCACCGTTGCGCACGATCGCTTTTTGCGGCGTATTTTACATTCAATTTCTGCGATAATTATGACTCTGTGGTGTAAATTACTTCGCATGGTGCATCTTACTGGCAAACTTAACAGTTTTATAGGAAGAAAACTGGGTGTTAAAAATGACTTCTGTGCTAGTTTAAGAATGAACTGAGCTTCCTTGACCCAGATTGGCATATGAAGGAATGCACAAATGAAGGCTTTGGGGGCATCCACCTCACTCATGATGGAAGCAATACACTGGGAAGATGGTCGCTCGCAAGGCTAGTTTTTTTTTAGAACTGAGATCAAACCGAGACATGGACCAAGTACGAACCAGACACCATGCAGGGCAGTACAGTCCCCCAGGTATGTACAAAAGGATTTGCCAAATAGTGGCCCTGACCATGCAAGAACTACAGAGAAACGGGCAGGGACGGCAAAGCCGCCATATGAGATGGTAACAAATGGACACCCCAAAGACAAAGTAAGAGAACAAAAAGATCAGAGAAAATGGAAGAGACGACAGCAGGGTGTCGAACCGCAAAAAATACGGGTTCGGTTCGGGTTCGCGTTCTTTTGATTTCGTTCCGGTTCAGTTCCGGTTCGCCCACGCCAAAAACCGAACCGGTTCGCAAACCGGTTCGCAGCCCCGAACCGGTTCGCGAACCGGTTCAACGCTTCCGTTTTATATGTTCCATAAAACTGCTTTTATCAGGAAATGCGTGGCTAATAGCTTACTGCTGTTGTCTGCATTGACGTCTTTAGCGGTGAGGTAGCTCTTTAGCGAGAGAAATAAGAAATGGATGAACACTTATTGCAAATAGAGTCCACGCTGATGAAGCGGTGTTGTCCCGCTACTTTCTGTTCCCAAAATCTCTTTTTCACACGCACAGTGCCAGCAAGATAAACTTAAACGAAGCCTAATAAGATGGACAGCGTAAGATAGACGACAGTATTTGCCGGCACCAGTGGCGTAGCCACGGGGGGGCTAGGGGGGGCTCGAACCCCCCCTACCTGCCACGCACCGACCCACGGAAATCGTGCAAATCCAAGGAGAAAATAATATATGGGGGGGGGGGGGGTGACAGTGTGACGATCACGAAAGTTCTTTCAGCTCACGGCGTCTAAGCAGCACTGTTGAATGGTTTTCAAAGTATGAGCTTTTCAAAATCCTTCCAATCTCGTGACGCCACCTCATTGGACATGACAGCCTATACATGTAATCGTATTGTGCACGTCCAAATCAAATATTTTCTTATAGTGTAGTGTAGGTTTCTTTTTTTTTTTCTGCGTCTTAGTCGTGACGCTGCCCCCTTCCAGCGTGGCCAACCACGGCGAGCAGTTTTCATCTTCGCCACCACCACCACCACCAAATATTATTGTTTTTTTTTAACCGCATTTTGTACTGTGCATGAGTACGTGTGTGTTGTCGCACCCAGGATCAGCGGGGGGGGGGCGAGTTTTCATATCGAGCCCCCCCCTACCTTGGAGGTCTGGCTACGCCACTGGCCGGCACACTGCCTTCGCAGCGTGAATCGATCTGAAACCGTACTGAAGCAAGGCGAAAATAAGCCTGCCAGCCTTACTCTGTCCGAGCTCACAGCAGTGTACTAGTTAATCCACCTCACAAAGGCAATGTATCACCAAGGAGATGAAACTCGCGAGTTCCTTTGCGGACTAAAGTGAGGCGCTGCGAGCCTTTCGCGTCATCAAACGTCATGAAACGTCAAAATTTTTACGTCGAAGCACGAGTTCTCTACCGAGAGCATCCCATTGGCTTCTGCGGCCGCTCCTCTGGTATCCGAGCGCTCATTGGTCGGTTTGAAATTATAACCAGGGGAATGAACGTGTAGTATAATTCTATTGTTGGGAAAAACTCACGTGACCTCAAGCGTTGGGCCAATCGTTCGTCGTCGGTTGAGTAGCTTTTTGCTTTGCTTTTTTTTTTTGTCTCCCTGGGTGACCTGTGACGCCTGGCGAGGCTTTCCCTTTCTCATCTGTTCTCTCCCTCTCCCCCACTTTGACGGTTCTGGGCAAGGGGATGAAACTCGCGAGTTCACTTGTGGACTAAAGTGAGGCGCTGCAAGCTTTTTGCGTCATCAAACGTCATGAAACGTCAGAATTTTTACGTCGAAGCGCGAGTTCTCAACCGTCACGAGCCCATTGGCTCCTGAGGCCGCTCCCCCGGTATGCGAGCGCTCATTGGTTGGTTTGAAATTATGAACTTTCCTTGGCACGCTCAAGCCGGCGACGCCGTGTCGGCGGTGCCGGAGCAACTCGCCGCAAAGTTTCGAAATGTGTTGGGTGCAGCAGGGACGCAAGCAAAGCATCTATGCCGGTACCGCTTTGGATGGTTTTTAGTGTCCTTCCCTAACATGTTCTCGATGTCGACTCTGAAAAACTCGGTGCCTCATGGATACTTCTGCAAGTCAATTGAGTGGTAGATAAGTGGAAGGCATGCAGGTCTGCTTCGCTTGCTCGGTGCGACAACGATTCAAGAAGGACGAATACTGTGTTTTTCCGCTACTCACTCGATGACAGGTAAGTCAGTTCCTATTCCATTTTGCCGCTTAGCATAACATAGCGCCGCACCTGTGGCATATACGCAGCATTTCGGCAGGTAGAATTTTTGGTTTCCACGTTTCTGATCCCTATCTTTCTTGTTCAGGTATAAGCACTCAACGCATATCTGCTTCAGAATAGCATCTGCATGGATGCAGTAGAAGGGATAAGACACTCAGAGTGGTTGGAGCATCATCTTTCGGCATAGCAGCTTCACAATTTCCTTTGTGACGGGTCAACCAGGCGCCTACACAAGCAGCAAAGGGATATGGACATGTTCTCTATCATGCCGGATATCTGAATGCGTGTGCCTGTGCAGCCAACATACTGTTGCTCTACTGTGAAATCTTCCACGTGAGACATCAGCAATCAGTGAATGCAAAGTTGCTTCGGCATTTCATTCGAACTTCAGAAACAATGTTCATATCATATTTGTGTTTTGGACAGCTACAGCAGACTTCATATTTGTGCTTTGGAAATACCTATCCCAGAAAATAAAGCACTTTGTGTAACAGAAACAGCCAACGCTTCCGCATTTTGTTAATTATTTCACTCGACGCGAACGGAAATCCACAACCACCCAGAACTGCCCAGAACCAGGGGAATGAACGTGTAGTATATTCTATTGTCGGGAAAAACTCACGTGACCTCTGACGCCGGGCCAATCGTTGGGCCTCGGTAGAGAAGTTCTTTGCTTTCTTTTATTTTGTCTCCCTGGGTGACGGGTGACGTAAAGCGACGCTACCGAGGCATTTTTTTCCCCTTTCCCCTCTGTTCTCTGCCCCGCTTTGGCGTTTCTGCATTTTCGTTCGCATCCAGTGAAATAAATAAAACGCGGAAGCGTTGGCTCTTTCTGTTGCACAAGGTGCTTTATTTTTCGGAATTGGTATTTCCAAATCATACATATGCAGTCTTCTGTATCTGCGCGAAACATAAACTTCACATGAACATTATTTCTGAAGTTCGAGTAATATATGCCGAAGCAACTTCGCCTTCACTGTTAGCTGATATGTCTCCCGTGGAAGATTTCACAGTAGATCAGTAAATTCACTGCACAGGCACACACATTCACAAATCCAGCATGACAGAAAACATGTCCATATTCCTTTGCAGCTTGTGTAGTGTCACATGTCAAGGCTGACCCGTCACAAAGGAACCTGTGCTGCTGCTAAACCAAACGATGATGTTCCAACCACTCAGAGTGGCATATCCATTCTATTGCGTCCATGCAGATGCTTTTCTGAAGCAGATATGAGTTGAGCAGTACCTAGTTGATACCTGAGCAAGAAAGGCCAGAACAGGGATCAGAAAACGTGAAAACTAAAAATTCCACCGGCCGAAATGTTGCGTATATGCCACAGGTGCGGTGCTATGCTATGTTACTCTAAGCGGCAGAATGGAATAGGAACTGACTTACCTGCCATCGAGTGGAAAAACACAGATGCTTCTTGAATCGTTGTCGCGCCAAGCAAGCGAAGCAGTCCTGCCCTCCACTTATCTATCACTGAATTTACTTGCAGATGTATCCAAGAGGATTCGACTTTTGCAGAGTCGGTATCGACGGGCACTAAAAACCATCCAAAGCAGCACCGGCAAAGATGCTTTTCGTGCGTCCCTGCTGCACCATATATTTCGAAACTTTTCGAAACTGCGCTTCAACATGTTAAAAAGATGCTGAAACTATACTTACTATACGTCGTCGTCTGACTGGTAGGTGAAAATTTCTGAAATCCATGATATAGGGGCGTGATGATGATACCGATGTGTCTTCGTTCGGGGATAAAGAGGAACTCTTGGGGCCCTATCCTCGTCAAAAGTAATCGACCTCGATTACTTTACGTCACAAGCTGTAGGGCGGGGCTGCCACGGAATACTCCGCCCTTCAATCCCGCCCGTTTCAATTGAAATTTATACCTAGTTTTCCTTCGCAGCCTCTCGGCCGTAATCTCGGACCGTGACCCTACGTCATTTTGACGTAACAATGACGTAAAATATTAGTTTCAAAGCTGAAAAGTAATCTAGCGAAAGAGGGTCGATTACTTTGAGCAGCGATGGGTTTCGTGATGGGTCCGCATGTGCATTTCCGTTTATTGTGTTGTATAAAGTCTGTATGTGCTCGTCACAACAAAAAAATCATGTCTTTCTTCGTTTGTGTTTAATCATGAGAAAAAAGCACCACGTAACACCGTTTCTCTGCGCCGATCGCGGCATCGTATGCGTGAAAGCGGCGGGCTTTTCGAAGCGTCGTCCGAGCCGTACGTCGTACAATCAATGTTATTGCAACGTAGCGGTGTGCACACAAAAAACTCATCGATCAAAGTTCACCGTTTCTTGAGTAAAACTATCAATGCTCATTTGCGGTATCATTACCACCCCCACAGCTCACGAGCAAAAGAAGCATATTGCAATGCGAATTATCATTTCGCTTATCGAGCACACGAACACACAGAAAAATATAAAGAAAAGGTCATAAATAAAGCTCAAGATTTAAAGCACGAACCGATTTCTCATAAACGCGTTTACGGCTCGCACCACACTGTCCGTTCGACACTTTGCAATGATCCTTCGCGCTTTTACCGTTTTGTCAGTTTTGTTGCCTGCCATCAGCGCCATCTCACGGGTACATACCGAATTATAAATGCCAAGTACAATCACGGTGTCACACAAAACATTGCCGTCTTGCACACCTGTACGTCAAGAAAAATGACAAACAGCAAAAAAGGAAATTACGAGCGTGCTTTTCCACGCATTTTCCACGAAATTCAGTTTTACGCTGGTAGAGTTTTCTGTTTCCGACACCTAAGAACCGAAGCAACAAGGCAGGGCAGGCAGATCACAGGTGTGGTCTTCGGATTCTCAGGAGGAAACACCGATAAGGCGGGTCGCTTTCCAAGATAACACGTGGGGCGATTGGTTGATAGAAGGTGTCAACCGCTCTTAACATTCACGCCTTTTTCGATTGTGCACCAATGACAGAAGAAATTTCAAGTAATCGAGGTAGATTACTTTGACCAGGATAGGGCCCGCTGACTTCTATGTCCGAACCGTTTTGTTGCGAACCGGTTGCCGCTATTATTTTTTATGGTTCTGCTCTGGTTCGGGTTCAGCAGTGTTCCGAAAATTTCGGTTCGGGTTCGGTTCCGGCAAAAATAACGGTTCGGGTACGGTTTTCGGTTCGGGTTCGGTTCGACACCCTGGACGACAGATACAAAGACAAAGAGTGAAGATAAGAAAACGTTATGGTATGAAGAGTGGATTCTTAAATATGCAGGGGGACGACAGGAATTGAGATAGTGCATGTACTTCTGGATGAGAATATGACAGCCATCCTCCTCACAGAGGCCCATCTACGAGGAAAGGAAACCCCCCACATATTGAGGGTTATACTGTATAAGTAGTAATTTTTGCAAGGACCTATTTTTCGCGGAATTCGCGAACGCCCATTTTTTCGTGAATTTAAAGTCCCGCGAAATATTCGAACCAATGACAGAAAAATACGTGATCTAAATATATAAGAAATTTGACCCAGGACGCGGAGGCAACTTATGTACACGAGGTTTCTTACGCTCTTACACTGCATTGCCTCGCAAAGTGTTCCGTTCGTCGCTGCAACTGAAGACAGTAGTCCCGCCTTCATGTATGAATCCCGCGGAGATGTAGGCGTCCTGTAATTCCAGTTCCTTGTAAGCCTGGATCATCCAGCAAGCCTGTATGCACTCTGCCACGTGTAGAGTAATTGTATTTGTAATTGTATCTGTAAAAGTTGTCGCATCACTATCGATCGCCAAGCGCACCTGCTCGATGCAATGACAAGAATGACAGGAGACAGGGCAATTCGGCAATGGCACAGATACAAGCCGAGCAGGATCCCCTAATCGCAGCCCTTTCAGTCAGAACTGCTGAAAAGGAAGACAAATTGAACGAGTTGCCCTGTTGTGACACCTTTTATTAGCTTCTTCCAGGAAGTTCATGATGGAGGGCCCCCGGTCGACAAACAGCAAATTTAAGGTTCCGCGAATAATTGCCTGATGCTGGCTTCTCAGTACTTGGGAAGGCCAGAACAGGGACGAAGGAGAAAGGAGAGGAGGTGGAATTGGTTTGCTATGGTGGTTCATGAGAATATGGAAAAGGTGTAAACCAGAATGTTAAGAACGTATTTGGATAGAGAGTGCCCTGAACGGAAACTGGCTATCGGCATAGTGTGCAGGTGGACAGGACAGCAGGAAGAACAGAATATAAACATGAAAAAATGCCTTTAGACAGAAATTAACTAATTCAAGAGGACCCACACCATTTTAATTATGGGAGACTTCAATGCTCATATAACATACCTGGATGGACAGACCGATAAAAATGGCCACAGGCTATTGAAAATTGTAGAAGACCAGGAATTAATAATAGCGACCTTAACGGAGTCAAATAACACACCTTACACGTGGACACAAGGAGAAAAGAAATCAAACATTAATTACTCTCCCCTATCTAATACGGGCATGGACATTTTCCCGAGGCCTAACCATTGACGATGATGGAGAGAGGAGCATTGGAAGTGACCACACAGCACTTGTGGAATTGGAACACAGACCAGCCTCAGTGGCTCAGTCGGTAGTGTGTTCGCCTTCTGATCCCGAGACCGCGGGTTCGAACCCGGCCGAGGACGCCAGCAACTTGGTGGCAGGGTGCAAGTTGCTTAGACACGCCGTCTTCCGCGAGGGACGTTAAATACGGGGTGCCGTGTGATGAGCTTTCATCGCACGTTAAAGAACCCTCAGGTGGGCAAAAGCAATCCACAGACCGACCGCTGTGGCGTCGCTCATGACCTCGGTTGTCTCGCGACGTAAACACCCAATTATTATTGGAACACAAAGAAAGGAAAGGAAAAGAAACCCCTCAAGAACAGAGAGTTAACCTAACCTGGCGGAAATAGCAGATTTAATGCAAACTTGGGATGAAGATCCCATGACAGGGTTGGACTATGAGTCATGGGCAACTGTGGCCACTAGTCTAATAGAAAACAAATAGACTTCAAAGGAACCACCACAACCCCGGTAGGACATGGTGGGATAAAGATGTAAGAGCAGCCATTAGGGAAAGAAAAGATGCCTCCCGAGAGCACAGACACTGCATTTCACAAGGGGCCCCATTGAGACAACTATCCAAGCATGGAACTGATACAGAGACCTGAAACAATGTGCAAGAGAGACTATACAACAGAAACAGAAAGCTTTCAATCAGAAATTTCTGAAAACCATCGGAGAGAGCGGAAGGGATGTACCTCGTAAATTCTGGAAATACGACATCAAAAATGCCGATAAAAAAGAAAAGGCTAAGACAATGATTACTCATCCAATAGAAAACAGACCACTGAGCATAGAGGAGACCTGTTCTATTATTACACAGCATTTAACTTCAATATTTACGGAACAAAATAGGGAATTTATAGACCCAACATTGTGGAACACCTCTGCAAGGAATCATGAAGGGCAAGAGAATGGAGCATGGGAAGCCATCACCACAGAGGAGCTCCAAAGAGCCATCAGAAAAACCCCTACAAACATAGCCACAGGTTTGAACAGAATCCCTGAAAGTGCAGTGAAAACTCTATGGAAACACAGAATGGAGGAACTACGTGACTTTTTCAACAGTACGCTCAAAGAAAAGACAGTAGAAGATAGTTCGAAGAAAAGTTTAGTAACATTAATATACAAGGAAAAAGTAATAAAAATTACCCATCCGCTTACAGACCAATCACAGTAACGTCAGTGGTATATCGCATCTTCATGAGAATCATCAAGGAGAGAATTGAAAAAAATTGTGGAGGAAAAAGACATACTGCGAAATTTACAGAAACGGGTTCAGAAACGGCAGGCGGATTGAAGATAATTTATTTCTCCTGACCCGATGTATAGAGATGGCAGAAAAGGAGCACAGAGACCTATGGGCTTGTTTTCTCAATATAGAGAAAGCCTATGATAATGTTGTACATACATTACTTTGGCAGACACTCAAAGACCTGAAGATTGGAGATGACATGTACACCTCTTGAGGAATATCTACACGGAAAACAATTTGTGGGTTGTTGGGAAGGGATAAAAATAAATGAAATCCCCGTTACTAAGGGATTGCGACAGGGCTGCCCTTTATTTCCGCTCCTCTCCATGGTATACATTACATCGATCGAAGCAAACCTCGAAGGAGCAAAGCTAGGCTTTGACATATCCTACATGAAGGAAGGACACCTATTAAAGCAAACCATTCCCGGAATGATATATGCAGATGACATCGTCCTTCTTGCAAACAACAGAAGTGAGCTACAGGACCTCCTGAACGTACGTGATACAACTAGGGGAAAATGGGTTTGAAGTTCAGCGCTACAAAAAGTAAGATCATGAGATGGCAAAACGAAAAAAATGCAGATGAAGAGGAAATGATGGGATGTACGTTATAGGGGAATACAGTTGACAACACGAAAGGAACTAAATATCTTAGAGTGACACTATTGGCAGACCACTGGTACCTAGACTAGTACAAACGAGGAAAAAGGCAACAAAATATGTAGGAATGTTCCGCGCTCAAGCCCAATGATCCTTTAACCGCTATGAAGTGGTGCAAGAGCTGTGGAAGGCGGTTGCAGTACCGGCACTCACGTACAGCAACGCAGTGCTGTGCATGTCATCACTCACGAAACGTCTGCTAGACAGAAAACAAAAAGAAGCTAGAAGAGTAGCCCTGAGGACTCATAGAATGGCAACCAGCGCAGCAATTCAGGGAAACATGGGCTGGTCCAGTTTCTATGCGCGAGAAACAAAAGCAAAGATAATGTTTGAAGAAAGAATCAGATGCCTACCGCACTCATGGATCATTAAACAACTGTATCTAAGCATAATCTACAAGGATGTGCACACACGATGGAGACGGAAAATTACTACATGGAAGAGAGAACTCGGCGTGCCCGAAAAAACACTGAACGAAGAGACACAGTATGGAAGACGACAGATCCAAGACCTAGTGACAGCATGGGAAACAAAGCATCAAAGGAAACTAGCACTGCAAACGAGGACAGACAGGGGAGAGGACAAACACTGTACTAGTACAGCAGTACTAGTAGCAGCAAACACTAGCACAGTGTTTGTCCTCTCCCTTGTCTGTCCTCGTTTACAGTGTTAGTTTACTTCGATGCATTCATACCAACTTGTCGGGTTCACCACCGTCATGGGAAATGAAGAACTGGCAAAGTGTAGTATCAATCAAAAGCTCATTTCAGACCTACACAAAAGGGAAGAGGGATATTAGACCAGAAATATTTTTTGACAATTCTATTGGGAGTTCACTATTATTTGAGGCACGTGCAGGAGCGTTGAGGACCAGGGAGTGGTGGGCGAAGATAAACAAGGACCAAACTAGCGCAGTGTGCGCCATCTGTGAGGAAGATGCGGAGAACACATAGTGGTGAACTGTGAACACGTTGCCCCCCAAGCCGACACAAACTCCCTAACTGAGGCGCTCGGATTTGACAATGCGGCACATATTGGTATAACCAAAAGAAGACTTGAATTCTGGTGGAGAAGATGATGATGATTCGGGTTTTCCTGGCGCACTAGCGACGAAAGCCATAATGCGCCAAGACAATCGTAAGGAAAGTATTAGGTAAAAGTATAGTGATTCAGTTAAGGTAAAAGTGTACAGTTAAAGCATCAAAGGACATTAAAAAAATAAAACTACAATGCATTTAAAAGACCAATATCTTAAAAGAAGTTAATAACCCGTTCAAATGGTAGAAGAGCCTCGTCCCCCAGCAAAAGGGAGGGATGTAGAGGTGAATGGTATGTGTAGAGCTTGTGAAAGTGGTGAAGCAGGTGTGTTTCATATGATGGCCATGTGATGAGCACATGAAGGACAGATTTCGTCTCGTCGCATCGAGCGCAATTTGGAGCCTCTTCATTGTGAAGGAGGTCACTGTAGGTCAAATGAATGGGCCCAATCCTCAACCTGGCAGCAACAATTTCATGAAGACACCTGTTAAAAATCTGTGTCGGTTTCACAATGGTGGGCTTAACCAGATGTTGTTACTGTGCAGTGTATCCCAGTGCTGCTGATGCCATTTGCTATTTATGGTCCTCTTAAGTGTTGGTCGGAGGTCTTGGGAGGGTACATCAAAAGGATTGACCTCAGATGAAAGGGCAGCTGTAGCAGCTGCACTAGAGAGTTCATTCCCGGGAATACCCACATGACTGGGTACCCAGCAGAATGTTAAAGACAGACCCCTTTTTTTTACCTTGCCAGCAAGGCAGTGCCATCTGTACAAGAAGGTTCTTGGACATCCCTATGTTGCCTACTAAAGAACTAAAGAAGACCTAAAGAACTCAGAGAATCTGTGCAAATGACCGATGACTTGGTTTCTAAGATGTAGCTCAGTGCGAGGATTATTCCGTATACCTCGGAACTAAAAACTAGGGGTGTGCGAATCCGAATATTTTAAGTCAAATCTAATATCGAATCGAATAGAGGAAAAAACTCCGAATACCAAATCGAATATCGAATATTCGTGCAAAATTTACAATATGCGACTTTCGCACTAAAAGTTTCCATTTTGTAGCCCATGGCTTTAGAGTAATTTTTCTGGCATTAACTGTCACAAGAGAGACATGCAATTCTTCTGCTAAAAACCCCTACTCTTTAATTTTACATGAGAGTGCTTCCTGCTTTTCAGGTGAGCCTACACTTACTGGAGTACTGGAGTGGTTACCTTCATTTCAAAATTTTATATCAGGCAGTAACATGTTATACGGATGAGGTTGTAATTGTTTCAGACAACCACAGGCCGTTTGTGAAACAAACGAATTGGCATCCTGCCTCAGCTTTGCTATGAACACCCTTTAGTTTCTTTGCACTCATCCTAGGAAGTTGCACTACTGAAATTTTAGACGTAAAGGACATCTTTAAGACACCCTTCTTGTTCGTGAGATGTAGTCATTATTCAAGAGTCTTAACATTTTAAAGGCAACCTCACAGACATCAAACCAAAGTCCCTCGTCGGCTCTGCTAAACTGCATGTGGGAGGGGCGCCACCCCTTCCACAGACGATGTCTACAAAACTAACTTTGGATAACTTTATCTTAAATTAAACACTGTCCCCCCTGTGTTGGTCCTGCAGCAAGGGCAATTTCGTAAAGGAGGCTTCACCTCATGCACGGAAGCATCAGGTGAAGCCCACTTTCGGGTTGTGTCGTTCATATTCGTGGAATAGTCGAATATTCGAAAAATCGAATATTGGATATTCGATTCGCGAATCGAATAGTTCGAGCGTTTGATATTCGATTCGAATTCGAGAACTTGAATGTTCGCACACCCCTACTAAAAACTGAAAGTATGTGAGGTAGACGACATGACTGTGTGAATCCATCGCTTACCATTGCACATGATACTCAGGTGTGTAAAAGGCTCTGTGTTACCCAAGACTTCCTTTAACAGACTCAAACTCCTGCTGCAGCACAACAGTGGCTGTATTCTGTTCCTTGAACTTAGAGTACAATTAAAACATGGAAGGGATTGCTACGCCGGGAATCGTGGGCTAGCCTGTACTACGATGAAACCATTATGTGGGAAATTGTAATCCTTGCATCCCTGAAGCACATTCATACTAAATGGGGGAATAACAGTGGGTTTATTAAGAAAGAGCTGCTTGAAGTGTGTGCCTTCAACACAGGAAATGGCTAGGTTATTGGGATACCCTCTTACCCTCAAAGAATATGAAACATAAGTAAAATCTTCTTCTTTCCAGCGACCATTCGTTGCTCTCAACATAGAGGCTTTCCACTGGCGATGTGCGGAAAGCACCGGTTATCAAACGCAGTCCCTGGTGATGCACCTGGTCTAAAATCTTCAGGACAGATTTCCAAGGAGACTCAAAAACAACAGATCCATAGTCCAGTCTAGACACCACTGTGGACATATAAATCCTATGTAGAGTGTCACGATCGGCCCCCCAAGATTTGTGGGACAGCACGTCCAATAGGTTTAGGGACTTTATGCATTTGGTTTTAAAGGCTCTTGATGTGTAGTAAGAAAGTGAGCTTGCTATCAAGTATGACCCCAAGAAATTTGTGTTCTCTCTTAATAGCGCGGTCCTGACCATTCAGCTTAAGAGTAGGTGGCGGAAACAGTCCTCTGGCCCTCAAGAAGTAAACACAGACAGTTTTCTCATGTGAAATCTTGAATCCATTCTCATGGGACCATTTGGTAAGCTTATTTAAAGTTAGCTGCACCTGTCGCTCACATGGTGCTAGATTCGTGGACGAGAAAGAAATCCTAATGTTATCCACGTACAACTAGCTACTGAATTGATTTTCACGAGAAACAGAGTTACGCTAAGGACGGATACCTGCGGCGCACCCTGTTCTCTTGGATGAAAGGACGGGATAGCATTGTTCTAAGCCGTACTCGGAATGTCCTGTTTTGAAGAAAGTTTGTTATACGCCAAAGAAGGTGCCCCCTCATCCTGAAAGAGTACATGTCCTGTAGGATACCGCCAAGTGGTATCATACACCTTTCCAATATCAAAGGACACTGACAGGCAGTGTTGCCTTCGGACGAAAGTTTCACGGATCATTGTCTCTACCCGAACGAGGTGCTCCATTGTGGAATGTCCAGCACGCAAAGCACACTGCAGTTCAGAAAGACAGTTTGTTTCCTCCAAGAAATGGACCAGCCGAGCATTGACCGATGCTCAAACGTTTTGCCGATGCAGCTCATGAGAGTGATAGGTCGATAACTGGCCGCACATGAAAGTTCCTTTCCGGGTTTTGACAGACGAATTACAGTGGAAGTTTTCCAGGCTGAGGGTAATGGACCCTGGATCCAAACCTAGTTTAAAAAATGGAGCAAAACCTCTTTGGACGTCTGAGACAGATGACTCAGCATAGAATACATCACAATGTCTGGGCCTGGTGAGGTTGCCTTTGTATACTCTAAGGAACGACGAAGTTCTACTTTGGTGAAAGGCTGATTACACATCAGACAGTTTCCACCATTCATCAGAATTTTTTTCTTCTCTGCACTATGCTTAACTTTGAGGATCTCATTTGTGTAGTTGGCAGAAGAGGAAATGCTTTCGAAATGCTCGCCCAGAGCATTGGCTTGTTACTGTAAGCTTTCACATGCCTGACCATTAACTACTAGAAGAGGGGCAGCACGGCTAATGTGTACACATACCTGCCAACTTGGGAACATCCAAATTAGGGAGATTTCAAAAGCGTGCAGGGGGGGAGCCAAAGCTGGGAGGCTTTTATTTACATATGTAACAGGAACTTGACCCCAGCAGGCACATCAGGTACAAGTTTTGCAGCAACACACTTTGCCCTCTCCAAGAAACTATCTGTGTGTCAAGCTGTGACAAGGCTATAACACTTTTTCAAAAGAAAGTGAAGACACAAAACTATGTCTCTGTTCTCTTCGCGATGCTGAACTGCCCTCACATTCAACACTACTCGTTCAGCCCTACCTCAGTAATGTGTCTGAAATTCAAAAGCCCATCTGGACTTCCCACGAGAGCTTAAACATGCTAGTTGTTGAATGAGTTAGTTAACGAGTCATTAAAAAGTAGTTTGCATAATACGCCAGAACCATCATTCACAGTCGTACATCGCTGTGGTCAGTTCAGCGCGCGTATCATGAGCTCTTGTGCGCGGTTTCCCATTTCACCGACTCAGTTCGACTCAGTTCAAAGCACAATCCTCCTCCGTGTTTCCAACACCCGCCGCCGCATCGTCGGGAGTTGGGAACACGGAGGACGAGGGCCCGCGCGGATAACATCGTAGCCCTTGTCTTGCTTTTGGAAAGACTGACCTAGCTAGCACTGTTTGTCGTGGCATTTAAGGTGGTTCTTTTGCTTCCTCGATGTAACATGGGTAACAATGTCGGTCCATCCTCCACGCGGAATGCTGATGTCGCAGCCGTAAACTGTGCAGAACACATGGTGCCCTCCCTGGACGCGATCACGCGTCCTAATTCATCTGTGTATTGCTTCAGAAACACGTGTAGATACTTGTTTCGCTTACACTGAGCCGTGATGTGCAATATGCAAGGCAGAAACAGTGCAAAGGCACCTTTGTCGCCAGAAAACATAGAGAAAATGCCCGGAAACTAGAAGTGCTAGAACTAGAACCGTGACCACAACCCTTGAACTCCGTAACATAGTGGCTACGGAAAGAGGCAGCGAAGCCAATGGCAATTGGGCTGGTATTGGATTGACGTTTACGTCTATGTGGCCAGAGAAAAAGCAGAGATATAGAGGGGGAAACTGACTGCATTTTCCGGGAGATTTGCTTCTCGGTCGTACAATAGTACAAACTGATCTGAATCCGGGAGTTTCCCGGATGAATCGGGAGAGTTGGCAGGTATGTCAGTACACCTCTGATCTTATGAAGTAGATCCCAAATAAGTTTAGAGGGAGAACTGAAAGTCAGGGAAGATACAAAACTGCGCCAAGAGGACCACTTGGCTTGCTTGCGCGTCCACCTGGCCTTGGCTCTCGCCTTTTTAAATAGAAGGTTTTCACTGGCTGGGTATCTTCGAAATCTGCCCATGCACAATTCTGGCCTTTTCATGTTGCTTCACACTCCTTGTTCCACCAGGGTTTCGGTCGCTTCGGCAAACGACCGGAAGTTTCGGGAATACATTGTGTTGCTGCGTCAAGGATGATGTTAGTAATGACACGGTTTGCTTCGCCAGTCGTCATCCTATCAACAGGGATTAAAGACAGGTTGCATTTTTTAGAAAAAGTGTGCCAGTCAGCCTGTTGAAGTTTCCACCTAGGGGGACACACTGTCAAGAAAGTGACTGGAGTGTCACTGGAAAGTGCTCACTTCCCAATGGATTCTCTTGCCTATTCTAAACCCCCAAAAAGAGATGGACCACATAGAGACAGATCTAATGCTGAGAAATATTGCGTAGCGGAATGTACATACGTAGGCGCCCTTGTGTTCAAAAGATAGATGGATATTGATAGCAAGAATTTTACTAACATCTTTCCCCAACAGTCGGTCCTTGTACTACCCCAGAGTGGATTGTGCATGTTGAAATCGCCTAAAAGAATAAAAGGAGTTTGAAGTTGCCTGCATAAATCTTCTATGTCGTTTTCTTAGCCTCCAACTCTGTAGTGAGGTTAACTGCCTTGGCTGGAAGAGACGCTCGTTAACTATCGTCACACCACCAGCTGCACGATTTGTATCATTTCGATCTTTTCAGAATATGTTGTGCCTACGCACAGGAGTTGGAGCGGTTGTATTCAAGTAGGTTTCCTGGAGACAAAAGCATGCTGCATTGTAGGTTTCGAAAAGATCATTTACGTCGTCTAGATTTGAAACCAAACCACAGCAATTCCATTGGAGGAAGTGGTTCATAAAGGCGGCTATTCCAAGAAGAAAGAATAGGAAACGCAACATTTAGTTATGCTGACTAAGTAACACTTGTTTCATTTACGGGGTTGGAGACTTCGCAAGGATGGCTTCTGTGGTTTTCCTGTCTTTATTCTTCTTCCTGTGCCTTTTTCTCGTTTTTCTTTTGCGTGCATTTCAGGGAGGCTTGATGATTACCTTTGCGACATTCTGTCATCATCAACCCCCATGTTTTGATGGTCTTTTTGGAAGGGGGTTTTTACGCCTCCATCTGGATAAGAACAAGCAAGATACGGGAATAGGAGAATCTGAGGAAGGGAGGCTAGGACGTGCAGTACACACTGCACAGTCCGCCTGCTTCAAAGGGAATGGCCAACAGGATCATCATCGTCATCATCAAAATACGCGTGTCAGAGCAGGGCCATTCCATGCCAAACGTCCCACAGGTGACGCTTGACCCTCATCGATTTTGTTAGAAAAATTCATAGGTTGGGGAAACCCACTAAAACAAATGTTTTAGCTGCCATCGCAGAATAGTTGTACCTACGTGTCTGTTTAAAGTTACAGGGTTAGCCTCTGACCACCTCTGCAGTCTACACATGCCGCCGCCAAAATTAGAGATATTCCAACTGTTTTCGTGTCGCGATAAGGGAGAAGTGTTTGTCTACCTATCTGACGGTCGCAAATATTCTGGCTACTCACATTATGTATCCTAAAGGGCATGCGAAAAATGATTCAAGAAGCAAAGTTTCACATTTTTTCTGGACTACATCACTAGAGTGATGTGAATGAACACTAGAGTAAAGTGGCAAAACTATTTTTAACATTGAGATACATATGGGTACTATAAGCCAAAAAAGTTTCGTTGAAAGGCTAAACACAATAATAGGAGTAAAAAATATGCGAAGACACAACTTTGGCGAAAATATGGCAACTTTAACCTGAAATAAAAAAAATGGTGGAGCACAGAAAGAAGTGCACTGAAATCTGGAAGAAAGTATCATGCCCAAGGAACACAAGTAGCAAGTTTTAAAAAAGTATATTTTCGTGCAGCAGCACGACCAGTCACACAAGCAATCGTGTCGTTTCTTTGAAATCACAGCGTAGCGGAACAGTTTTAACATGCCGCCACATGGCATTTGGAGCGCGCCAACTCCAAATAATAATGATAACGAACGGTATCTTCAATTCAGCATCAGGCCACGGGTACAGTATTGGTATCGTCTGCTACGAGCAGGAAGTAAGATGTGATTGGTTCATCCACTCGGAAAAACCGTCTGAAAAGGCTGCTTTCTTGAGTACAACGCAAGTGCAGTGCTGACAGTGTACTTGGTTGCGTATGACATAAACAACGAGAATTTGCCGAGGCAGACTACAAGCATGGACAACACAGACATGTAAGCCTCCAATGGGCGACATCTTGTATATACAACGTAAACAACGAGAATTAGCCGAGGGAGGCTACTAACATGAACAACACAAACACATAACCCTCCAATGGCTCACTGGTTCAAAGCAGTGGCAGGTGCGTGTGCCGGCCACGGACACTTGCTACCTCACTTTGGTACCTTCTCTTCAAGGAACTGTCTCGTCTCACTTTCAAACCATTGGAAAACCCAAACTGTTTTTACACTTTCGAGACTCTGGCTGGTCCAAACGCAGAATCAACAATTTCAAGGACCGTTGCAAGCTTGCTTTTGCTGCTAGGCGTTTCGCCGTTCCTCTCATGCAGTCACAGGGTTCTATAGACCCGGTCAGCTCAGCCAGGCGGCGCTCTTGTTTACCGCTGTCAGCGCTTGTGGTGATAGCGCTAAGTTTTCATAAGTAACTAATCATGCACATGGCATGCGCTGTGAACGGGGGATCAAGCTCTGTCAAGCTAAAGGAACCGAATATTTTTCCCCTTATCATAAATTCGAGAAAAGGAAACCAACTACGACGGCACTTTATCGCCGCATAACAAGATATTAGTGGACAGGCTCGTGATCTGAGTAGGATGTCTCGCAGGTGAGCTCTGAGTGAAGAATGAAGGCAGGGTGGATACAGTAGTGTATCTCCAGTATGGATCACCGGGAGGGTATGAGATCCCGTGCAGTAGCGATTAATGAAATGAATCGAGCTAGCACTATGACCATTTGTCAGCAGCCAGTAGTCGGCTCTCTATGAGCGCTACAACATCCATTGTAGTTTTTCTTATACCAAACTGAATTAACCACTTTTGCATATTCGTGACTGTTTCAGAAGAGATGAATATGGGCGTCAGAATTGCATCGGCATGGAAACTTGGAAATGTCCTTGCAGCTGAAATTTGGCCCTAAGAGAAAGAGAAAAAAAAAAGAAAGAGAGGAGGAGAGAAGTCAACTTTAAGGCGGTCAAAGAGGAGTTCGTGGAAAAAGACTGTGCCCTCATGCTGGCGGACAAGGAGATGCGCTTCGTGGTCGCCTCGCAAGACGTGTTCGAACAAAAAACGCTGACTGCGCCGAAGAAAAGCTTTGTGGAGGTTCCAGAGAGGGACACAATGAAGTTGAAAAGGGAGACTGTTTGTTTGTTAGAAAAGGCTGGAGCTCAGTCGGTGGCGAACAGGGTCAAGCGGGCGACGAACAAACATCTTCAACTTTTCTTCGCCATGAACACCCACACGCCATGGACATGGTCAATGGGTCCATAGGAAGGGTGAACCAGGTGAAGTTTTCCTCTGAGACTGGATGCTCACCGGACCTGTTTGTAAGGTTGCTCGCCACCTACATAATGTCTACCTCGGTCGAATTTCAGGGCAGAACATTAAGGCAGGGGAAGGGAGGGAGAACATAGGCTCGTCGGTCGCCCCAGCTTTAAGTAATGCGTACATGGAGGTAGTAGACAAGTGGTTAGAAGGACAGTTGATGGGGGAGGGGTCTCAGGTGTTACGCATTTACAGGTTTGTTGATGATTTCTTGATTGTGGGGAAGGAGGGAGTAAGGTGGGATGAGTTAGTCAAAGTGTTTGCAAGCAATCCCTTCAAGCTGAAGTTCACAGTAGAAAGGCCGCACGAAGGAATACTCCACTACCTTGATTTGAAGTTATCAACTACTAACAGGGAAAGGGGGACCCAGTTATGTTGGTGTTATGGGCAGAAGATGCAGAAGGCAGTTCTCCTGTTCAGATCTGGTCACTCCAAGACTGTAAAATTTGGAGTGGTGTCGAGTTTGTTGAGCAACGCAGTGGCGAAGTCCTGTTCGCACCAGGTAGAGATGAGCATTAAAGATCAGATACTAAGGTTAACGAGAGCAGGTTATCCCCCGGATTTTGTCAGGGGGGTAGTCAGGAGGCTGCTGAGGAGTAAAAGGACCCCTGAGGAACGAGAATGTATCAGTACAAGTCAGCCGACAGTCACCTTACCCTATATGCATACTGCCACCCACAGGTTAAAGAAAGTTGCAGCTAAGAATGGTATAAAGGTGGTAGTGTCTGTCAAGAGGAAATTGGGATCCCTTCCTGCCGTTGTGAATGGTTGAAGGGTAGAGGGTGTCTGTACGGTACGGCATAGGAATAAACAGCTCCCTTGCTTAGTGGGGGTGGTCTATTCCATTCCTCTGGGATGTGGGAAGTGCTACATAGACGGGCCGAGCGCTTACGAGAGCATGCTAATAAGGTATCAAATGCAGAGGCCGGCTCTTCCCGTTTAGCGGAGCACGTAATGGGTTGCGGTTGCGAGCCAGATTTTGAAGCCACTGAGATAAAGTTTAGGTCAAAGGATGTGTATCTCAGGCAGATCGTGGAAACGCAACTCATCATTGAACAAGGTAGAGATTGTGTTAGTGCCCCCACCGCGGTGCTTACAAAGAAGCAAGAAGAAGTGATAAAGAAAGGTTGTTGGTTTGGGTGATATCGGTGTTTGGCATCAAGTGTTATCTGTGACATAACGTCATGTGGGGGGGGGAGTGTCGGTTAGAATGTATGTTTCGCGTGTTTTCAGCGTCAGTAAACGGTTGAAAGTTTGCGTCGTCGCTGTCTCGTTCCTTCTTCTGTTGTCGCCTGGCCTAGGGATAAGAGAAATCTTCTCATCGTGGTCTGTAAATCGGAGCACGCCGTTCCGAAATATATACTCCTGTACATAGTCCGAACACTCATCAGATTAATCCACACCTGGCTGATGATGGATATCGTGACATATCTACCATACACATGAGAGATTTCAAACATACAGTCATGTCTCGATTATCCAGACACCTCGGGAGTCATCCCCTTTCATCCGGATAACGAATTTCCGGATAACCGAACCAAGCAAACTTTCCGGGAAACCCGAAAAATTTGGGGGACCTCTTTATAGCTCCAGAAAAGGAAACAAGAAATGATCGATACCTCAAAAATTGATGAGAAGTGAGCTGCTTGAAATTAGTTAGCACGCAGGTGGCAGAATTTTGGTCAGAGCCATAGCACTCGCTCGTCACACCCTGCTGTTCAACAACAACAACAACAATAAATGATGGAAAAGTGATGATGATATGGGATGTTTCCCCTTCTGTTCAACGAAGGGTAATGTCTCAGAAAGTTGGTCCCGCGCTAATGTTTTTTTTTTCTTTCTTTTTGCAAATGTCTTTGGCATGGGCCAAAAGACAGGCGATGCATTCGGACGACCTGGACACGTTCACATGTCGATTTCCTGCACCCGGTGGATACAGGGCACCTCTTCTGTTTATCGTCTACCATCTTTGTCGTGTGCCCGCAGACACCAAAAAGGAGTGACCTCTGAAGAAAGGGAAGTCAAACAGTACAGAGTGCCCGATGAGATGCTACCCTTTTCCGAAATAATGCGAACACAGCAGGAACAGGGACAGAGGAAGTTGACACCTTCCCAGATAAGCGAATCACAATGATCTAGGTTCTGGAAGATTGGTCCCCATACTTGCTGTTCAGATACGGATAACAAATTCCGGGTAGCTGGGTACAGTTTTCTTCTCGGTAATGTAGTCCGGATAACAAGTTTTCTGGATATCTGAACTCCGGATAAGCGAGACATGACTGTATAAACATATAAATATGTTAGCCGTCGGAGATTTCAACTTGGTCTTGACGGTTAATGAGAACTGTGAATTTCTAAACTTCATGATAGACATGTTTGAAGTACAATTTTTCTCGCATCATCGAAAGAACCAGCAGCAGCTGGCGAATCCTGCATACGGAAATACTTAAAAAGGTCATATATATGACCTTTTTAAGACACTTGGAAGGATTCAGATGCACTCGCGACATCACATACTTCTCTAAGAGTTCATTCCAACTATATCTGTAGAATCTGTAACTAAGAATAACAAAACAAAACTAATGTATAATACACAATACTCATTGTTTTGCAATATGTTTATGATAGTATGTCATAACCGCAGGCAAAATCTCTAATGAATGAAGTATGAGCGTGGGCCACGAAGAAACTATGCTCCTATGCTCCGGTGGTTCTTCTTTTCCTTTTTTTGTTTTGTTCGCCGTTTGCGTTTTGATAACGTGACCCCAGGCTTCGTTCTTCCCATTCCCCGGCCAGCCCATCTCAGAAATTTGGAAACAACCGGAAGGTCGAGCACAACACACGTCCACATGTATTTGCGTTCTTCACCTGAAGAATTTACTTGAAAACTTTTCCTCAGCGTGTCGCCAGGGGAGAAACGCAGCGCTAGCGTTGCCCGGCCAAACTCCAGTCGAACGTCCCTATACCGGGGATAGTTGCAAAAAGTGTCAAGACACGGAAACGTAAGTGAAACCAGGTCAATAAGGTCAAGTCAACCAAGTCAGAAGGTGCGCCCCTTGTGCACCTTCGATGCGGTGCCGCGTATAGTGATGATTGCGCGCGCCATCTGCGCCGTACCTGAATTTACAAAATTCTCTTCTCTGCTATAAAAAAATATGATTTTTTAAAACTTACTCCTTGTGCTCCTTGGGCATGATACTTTCTTCCAGCTTTCACTGTACTTCGTTCTGCGCTCCAGCATTTTTGTTACTTATGGTTAAAGTTGCCGCATTTTCGCCAGAGTCGCATCTTTGCATAATTTTTCTCCTGTTCCGCGTGTACTGCAGGGGAGGTCAGAAGAACAGAAGAGTGGTTGTCGTGCTGGAAAATGCGCCTTCGCACGTCCAAGTGACCAACCTCACAGCGATCCAGTTGGTCTTCCTTGCCCCCAACACGACATCGTTGTCGCAGCCCCTCGACCAAGGGGTTATACGGGTCATAAAGCAGCTGTACAGAAAGAACCTGCTGCGTAGGATGCTCCTAGCAATTGAGAACAGCAAGACCTATTCAATTGACCTGTTGGGTGCCATCGATCTCCTTGCATTCTCCTGGGCTCAGGTGCAGCAAACGACAGTGCAGAACTGTTTCAGACAGGACAAGTCCGGTGTGGGTTAACGGGGTTTTACTGTATCAGAATCATCATTTAAAACGATCTTTCGCAAAACTGCCGGTCAGGATCGCATCAACGAAGTAGAACGGCACAAGTACGAGGGGTGTTCTAGTGAAACTGGGATTTTTCATTTTTCGCAGAAGTGAAATGAACTTACAGGCAAGAAATTAGTTTTATTTTTCAATGTAATCTCCAGCTGCACTAATGTACTTGTCCCAGCGTTTCACGAGGGCTTGGATGCCAGCAGCGTAGAAACCCTTACCGGCGCGTAGCAGCCATGATCGGACCACATTCTTGACCTTGTCGTCGCAGCTGAAGTGGCTGCCCCCAAGGAACGCCTTCACTGGCCCGAAGAGATGGAAATCGCTGGGGGCGAGGTCTGGACTGTAAGGGGGATGCAGCAGCAACTGCCAGCCAAGTTCCTGTAAGGTGCGTGTCGTGAGATGCGCAGTATGCGGGCGTCCATTGTCCTGTAGGAGGAGGACTCCTTTAGTGATGAGGCCCGGCCGCTTTTGCTTCAGCGCCTTATGCACATCCCTGAGAACCTGACAGTAATATGCAGTATTGATGGTGGTACCACTGGGCAGAAAATTAATATGAACAACGCCAGCCTTGTCTCAGAAAACCGTGTCCATGACCTTACCCGCAGACGGGGCGCTTCAGAACTTCTTGGGAGCTGGCGAGCCCAAATGCTTCCATTGTTTTGATGCGTGTTTAGACTCAGGAGTGAAATGGTGCACCCACATTTCATCGCACGTGATGATTCGATCAAGGAACGGCTGTCCTTCAGTGTCCAAACGGTACCTTAGTTCTTGGGAGATTTCCAGTCTTCTCAACCCAACGGCCACTAACTTTCCGAAACTGGAGGTGTTCATGAATGATAGTGTTCAATGTTCCCACAGAAAGGTCTGTCTTTCGAGCCTGTTAGAGACATGTTATCTTTGAGGATCAGGCACACCACAAGTTGGATGTTCTCCGGAACTCTGACACTGGGCTCTGAGCCGTCCCAGCCAGGATCGTCCTGCACTGATGTACGGCCGTCTCGGAACCGTTTGCACCACTCAAATGCTTTGCTGCGGCTAAGTGTATCCTGGCCATACTGAGCCTGAAGTCTTCTGTGAATTTCAGACGACTTTAAGCCTTCATTCACGAGAAACTTCATGATGTTGTTTCACTTCATGAAACTTCACTTGTTGTTGGCCATCTTGTCCAGCATGTGTCTTCTGTCTTGCACAAACTTCGGACCACCATGTGGTGAACGCGGAGGTCTGTCGCGTGTGAAAATGACGAAAAAGAAGTAGTGCGAGCCATTTGTACACTCAGGAGACAGAAAGTCCCCTTGTAGAATGCCGATAAACATGCACGCTTGTCGCGAGCGCAAAAGCATTTTATCTAGCTCTAAATTGGCACAGCATTGTGTCAAAAGCTGTTCTAAGGATAACAAGGATAAGACACCCACTGATACCAAGTGAGGCTCCGCACCTTTTAGGATCAACGTTTTCGTACACTGCTCGTCAACCAGTGCCATAATCATCATCATTCACCTCCCCAGTGGTAATGCGTCGATATATGTTTGAGTGGCAACAAGCGACTGTCTGCCAACACACGTTTTGGAAGTCACGATACTTTGCAACCAGGTTTTGCACCAGTACAAAACATGTCAAGCATGCAAGACGCCATCGTAGGATGCAGCAAACTAGAAAAAAACTTGAGGGCGAGAACAGGATGTGGAGAGGGAAAGACCTCCTCTGCTTCTCGCAAGCCCCTTCCACACTTTCCAAGTCCCATGCTTTGCAACGCGCGCATCTATCCCCGGCAGTCATGCGCAGATAAACGCACTGCGTTCTCAGTCTAATGCTCACGGAGGCTAAAATGCCTCCGTAATTTCTTTTCAATGTAAAAGTGCAACCTTGCTTTTCGATTTTCGCATGTTTTACTGGCCGCTGGTAGAGTTCCGATTGCTATATGCGAGCAAACACTTTCGTGGCAATCGTTATACTGATGCCTTGTCTGCATGTACTTCAATGGGTGAGCCGACGGGAACCAGCAATTTGATCGTAATGTCGGAGTTATTGTTATATCAAGGATCATAGTAAACGGGCTAAACAGTAGTGTTATTATATGGCTAATATCGTGAAATCACATAATGCTACAAGAATGAAAACAGAGGACGCCCTGTCTGGCTTAGCAACGTTGAGTTGGGTAATCAAGTTTGCAAGCAGAGACGCTGCAGTAGAGCCCTGTGCGGATGAGATTTTTGGCATCCGCATTCGACCCGCATCCGCGCACACGTTATCTGCACCCGATCCGCATCCGCAGCATACACAACCGTTTACACCTGCATCCGACACGCAAAATCCGCACGTTTCGAAGGACGCGTAAAGACTGCCGGCAGTATGTTGGTATAATATCGGATGCCTCCATGCTGTCACGGAAGGACTCACGACGACAAGCCAAAAGTAAACCTTTCAACAAACGCGATATGGAGAGACTTCTGGGACGCATGGAACGCTGCCTCGGCGGTGCTCGCGTGGTTCGACACGCCAGAATGCCTCCTCTCCCGTCTTGGCCGTGCATGGTCAAAGGTGAACCCGAGCATGCGGTCGCTGCCAGCGCGCAATACAAATAAATTACTGGTGGAAAAATTACAGCACGCAGTATATCCGCATCCGATCCGCTAGCTGATCCGCCGCCTTCGCATCCGCATCCGAACTGCACACCGCAGAAAGTGCTAAATTTTCATCCGAATCCGCAAGTATCTTGCGGATATCCGCTTCTATCCGCGGATTGTGCAGGGCTCTACGCTGCAGCATTTCGTTGGTGCAACAGACGCCAATTGTGCCTAATATTTTTGCCAGGACACGCAGTGTTGTGCGGAAAAGTCGCCACAAAAAGAAAAGTTTCTTCTCTTTTTATCTAGAAATTCAAATTGTGATGAGGGACACATGCACACAGGGCCGGCGAGAAGGGGGAGGAACTACTGTAAACTTATTTTTATTCGCAATGTATTAATTTTGGCAAATCGCGCATTCAGTCATTTGCAAAATTATTTGTGAGTATTTCATTTTGCGATTTTAGGGCTGTTTCGTTTAGCGGGATAAACATCAAGCTGTGTTCGTGAGTACAATTTTTCGCGATTTTTTAGTGGTCACAAAATTCATGAAAATTCATACATTACGAATAAAAATACGTTTACAGTATATGTTATCGAGATGTGAGGAGAGTGGCCCAGGAGGGGCTCAATATTACTTATCCCCGGTGTCTTGTGATTTCACTTGCCAGCCCTGCACACAAGTTTTGTATCCCTCTCCCCTGTTGCAAGTTCCCAGGTTGCAAAAGCTTTAAGCCTTCATTGTTGCAGGTGTCCAAGAGGCCCTCCGATGTGGCTTTGCCTCAGGCCCCGCACATCCTTAGCTCCGGCCTTGCCAGAAGGTACTATTAAACACTGATGCTTAATTCTCCCAATTATGCAGGTAAAATTGAAGGTTTGAAATGAATTTAACTTACTCTATCAAATGAGAAGACATACTCGTGCACCCGATTGTGACAGAGGTCCGCATATTTAATGCATCCATATGCCACTGCCTCTTGCGCTCGCTTCAGTTCTTCAGGTGTCAATGCCTGGGAAAAAAACAGGGACAAACTGTGTTACTCAGACAGTGTGTTACTCTTGAGTGTGTATATCCCTCACAAAAATGGCAGCTGTGAATTTTCCTCGAGTCTAAACTTTACTAACCTCAATCTTACTTCAATGCCCACTATGATTGCACGGATAGGAAATTGTGCCGCCCATTTTTGTTGCAGCTTTGCAAATTTCAAACCTGCTCATTAGACTCTGTCAGGTATTTGAGGGATTCTGGGCGGCTGTGTTACAGTTTGCGAGCATTAGGAGCTGGTAACTTGCAGGACTAAGAGTGTCCACAAATTTGTGAAGACACAAAGAATGAAGCAGCTGCTCTGACACAAGAGGGATTTGCAGATAAGATAAAGACCAGAGCAGAAGAAGGAACTAAATGATTGCTGCATTCTGACAATTTTTCATCAAAGCCTGCTAAGTTCTACTTTGGTGAGAATGGCCAGTTTGCATGGCGCAGTACACAACAAGATGCCAATATTTCAGTTAGCTTAGCTGAGAAACAAAAATTAAAATACAGCAGAGGCATTATCTCTAATGGAGAGGTCACCCATCGAAATTCACTTTTTAATGGACCTTAAGCAGAAGTAGAGTAAGAGAAATGGGAAACGCCATGAAACTTAGCGGGATGAAACAAAGTGATTCATTCTTTATGCAGCAAGCTCGGAGCTGGGTCATTCCACGGGGAATGGTCCAAGGTTGTCAATCGACCATCACCAATATTTTTTAAAAAAATAGGGTGTGTGGGGGGACACTGTCAGATTAATCGTACCGAATGTCCCAACTCGAAATATTGATTCCATGCGTTTTTAGGGCACCTCAGAGCTTGCGCCAGGCGAAAAACCATACCAAAGGTTTTCGTCCTCTTTTCGCGCGTGCTTGCTTCTATATACGAAACAATGTGGTTTTTATGTCATCCGAGGATTATGCAGCATAAGTTAAGCAGGGCATGCGAAATAACTCTCTCCCTCGCCCTCTAAAGTCGGGCCCAAATGTCGCCGTTTGTGCACAGTGGCGTATCTAGGGTGTGGCAGGTGTGGGCAGGTGCCATGGGCGCCAGGTGAACAGGGGCGCCATTATGTGGTTGGGTGTGAATGTGCCAGGTCGGGCACTCAACCTGGCACATTCATAAATCATCTAAAGCACCCGCTATTAGAGAGGTTGTAGTGTGAAACCTAGTGCGGACCACACGAAAACGCATTCCCAAGGACATCATGTTAACCATGCTGCCATGGGCGCAGGTAGCTCTAGATACGCCACTGTTTGTGCAACCTTTGTGATTTTATTCCGCGTTCCGTGCTTACCTTGTTGGAAAAGTAGGTACGGCTCCCTGTTTACTAGCACATGGGGAACGTTACCAAAATTTTTTGCATATCTGGGATATACACTTGTTCTGTGAGAACCGTTGGAAAGTGACACACACCAAAACTTTGCATTTTACAGAAGAAGATTTCGGAATGTGGCAGACCACTTAAAAATCGACGACCTACGTCATTCGATAGCACAATGCTTCAGCTACAACCAACATATCAAAAATCTGGAGAATTACTTTTTGACAAACGCGAGAAACAAATTTTTTTCTCGGCCATGGTTTGCTTGAGATTGGGCGCGGAGAAGCACCCTTCCAGGCACATTCTGGTCTGACGCGTGAGACCCTTTAACAGGTTCGTCTTATATGCTTGGTACTACTGTCTTCCTGGGCTTTTCGGCGGTTCATCTTTTATTTACACTTGTGACGTGTATACTTCCGCGTCAAACTAAAAGAAGAAAAAAGTAAAACCACAAGGTGTCGTGCCCAAAACACGCCCTGTCGAAAATTAACGCCCAGCACCGCTATTGTTGTTCTTAGGCCCCTTGCATACCGGGAAAGCTTTCCTCTCAGAAGAAAACGGCGTTCGCTTCGCCGCGATTCTGCCCTCAGAAATTGGTTCGAAGTGGTGAAACTTCCTTGTCCCAGGCAATGCAATGCAGCGGCTGTGTCTTTCGGCAAGGATGGTCCTTTCTGCTGCAACTTCGTCCTTTGCCCACATATACAGGTCCCTTGGTGTTAGGATCTGCCCCTCCTGCGGCCGCTGGAGACTGGCTTTGGCAGCGAGCCTTTTAACAGTTCCTCCTACTCCGTCGCACGGCCCCTTGCCGTGTGACGTTGCGAAGAAGTTCCAGCAATATAATGTTCCAGTAATGTTCCAGTAATGCACTTTTGTGACCTCAGGGTGCATACGAAGGAATGAGTCTAAGAAGGCTCTTTGAAATGCGTGCACTGCGACATTTGTATGTTGGAGGCAGTCGGAAACTATCACGTAGGGTTCCACGTTTACTAGCACATGGAGAACGCTAACAAAAGAGAGTGCTCTCCTCAGTCATTCTACTGGGATGAGTCGCAGGCAACAGTGCACCCTATAGTTGTGTACACTTGACAGCCCCAGTGTCCTAACTTAAACGTGGAATCCTACGTGATAGTTTCCAACTGCCTCCAACATCATACAAATGTCGCAGTGCACGGATTTCAAAGAGCCTTCTTAGACTCATTCCTTCGTAGGCACCCTGAGGTCACAAAAGTGCATTACTTCACAGATGGTTGTGCTGCGCAATACAAAAATAAGAAAAGCTTTCTTGACATGTGCTACCACAAAGAGCACTTTGGTGTTAGCGCTTGCTGGAACTTCTACGCAACATCACACGGCAAGGGGCCGTGCGACGGAGTAGGAGGAAATGTTAAAAGGCTCGCTGCCAAAGCCAGTCTCCAGCGGCCGCAGGAGGGGCAGATCCTAACACCAATGGACTTGTGTATGTGGGCAAAGGATGCGCTGAGCATAAATTGCCTGTGGGTATCAAAGGACGAAGTTGCAGCAGCAAGGAAGTTTCACCACTTCGAACCAATTTCTGAGGGCAGAATCGCGGCGAAGCGAACGCCGTTTTCTTCTGAGAGGAAAGCTTTCCCGGTATGCAAGGGGCCTAAGAACAACAATAGCGGTGCTGAGCGTTAATTTTCAACAGGGCGTGTTTTGGGCACGACACCGTGTGGTTTTACTTTCTTTTAGTGTGACGCGGAAGCATACACGTCACAAGTGTAAATAAAAGACGAACCGCCGAAAAACCCAGGAAGACAGTAGTACCAAGCATATAAGACGAACCTGTTAAAGGGTCTCACGCGTCAGACCAGAATGTGCCTGGAAGGGTGCTTCTCCACACCCAATGCCACGCAAACCATGGCCGAGAAAAAAATTTGTTTCTCGCGTTTGTCAAAAAGTAATTCTTTGATGTGTGTCACTTTCCAACGGTTCTCACAGAACAAGTGTATATCCCAGATATGCGAAAATTTTTGTTAACGTTCCCCATGTGCTAGTAAACAGGGAGCCGTACCTACTTTTCCAACAAGGTAAGCACGGAACGCGGAATAAAATCACAAAGGTAGCACAAACGGCGACATTTGGGCCCTACTTTAGAGGGCGAGGGGGAGAGTTATTTCGCACGCCCTGCTTAACTTATGCTGCATAATCCTCGGATGACATAAAAACCACATTGGTTCGTATATAGAAGCAAGCACGCGCGAAAAGAGGACGAAAACCTGTGGTGTGGTTTTCTCGCCTGGCGCAAACTCTGAGGTGCTCTAAAAACGCATGGAATCAATATTTCGAGTTGGGACATTCGGTACGATTAATCTGACAGTGTCCCCCACACACCCTATTTTTTAAAAAAATATTGGTGATGGTCGATTGACAACCTTGGACCATTCCCCGTGGAATGACCCAGCTAAGACTTCTAAAGGCTACACAGATTTGCATGCATAATTTGGTGGCAGTGCCGTACCAGCTTTGTTACAGCAAAAGTTGTGTTCCTTCTTAATAATAATTCTGACCTCAGTTTATTTGCTTCGGCTTAGAAAGTTGAATACAAGCGTTTGATGTTTTCAATTGTACTGAACATTTGTGCTACCATCTGTACGTACTTCATCAGCAGGGCCCGGGACTTTATGCAAAAAAACCTTCCAAAATATGCATGCAAATATCCTGCGCAACACGTCTAAATATTCAGAAGTATGATGTCGGGAAAGTTGCTCCAGAAGCTCTTCTGTAGCTTGGAACCGTATAAATACCCCTTTTTTTTCTTCTAAAAAACATTCTACAAATGAAAATGCACGTTCCTTATTGGAATGCACAATCACTCGTGCACATTAAGGTATTCTTCATTGGTCACTGTAGTATGCCACCATAGCCATCTCAGTTTTCAGAAGTGCAACCACATAGGCATTTTTACTTGGGACAATTAAAAAATTCCTGCTTGGCGAGTTAAGAAAGCCATGTACAGTGAAAATGTGTGCTCTCTGGCGAATAGGCTAGTTACCTAGTTCACTTTCACCATGTGCAGACAGTTCTTCATTATGCTGTTCATCGCCTTTGAGAGCAGTGCTCACATACCGCAATGCTTTAAGTCCCTTATTTTTATCAAGCACAGCCTCAAGCATCTCAATGATGCCAGCTTTTTATGCAAGCAGGAAGAAATTAAAAATCTGCACGACTGGACATAATTTTTCATGGCAACATTTTCGAAAATGTGTTCGGACACATGTATGACACATGTAAAGTATGCTCAAAGGCATGCTCAAAGGCTATGCTCCAAGCCATGAGGTGATGCCAGCTTGCGGAATTTCGAATGTATTCGAGTATTCAATGAAATGTAATTGGGTTCGAATACGAATAGCGCGGTTATTCGGTACAATATCGAATACAGTCAAACTCCTTTACAACGAAACTCAGGGGACAGCAAAAAAAATTCGCAGTAAAGGTATTTTCGTTAAAAAGGTGTTCGCTACAAAGGAGTTTGACTGTACTGTATGCCCTAGTAATGTGTGCAGAAATGTTAGGACATTAAAAAAATATGTATTTTGCATAAGCCGCTAGGCCATAGTTATCAGTGTCCCTCACCCATGATGGAATGACCTCTCTCTGGGCCTTGAACGGATCATCAAACGAAAAAAATAAATGCTTGCTGTCAAAGCAACCCAAAGCTCCTGTTGATGTTGATGATATTGCAAAGTGTGTTCCATGTCCTTCACAATCCCACGAGTTGGGGATTCCATGTTCTCAGGTCTACATGCAGTTGCTGACAGGATTTTCGGATGTCTAGGAGCCATGGAACTGGTCCAACTTATTGCGGACTCCAAATTTCCAGTCAATTGCAAAGATCAACTTTTCTCCACATAGTCTAGTCCAAACAGGCTTAAAAACCACCCATGCATGTGTGCCTTGCCGCATGGGCAAGGGATATTACATTATGCAAAAAATTTCTGCTAGTCTAGCATTGTCACTATACACATATGCAAGTGTGACGATGGCTGCAATGATAACCGCAGCTGACAGTGGAGCAGTGTTGTCAAAATTCTAGACGAACAATCCACTAAAGTAGCCAACGGATTCTACCAGAATCCACTACATTTTGCTAAGAAGCCGCTAAAATCCGCTAAAGTGCTGATCAGTGCCTGAAAATGTAGAGATTGATGTAGATTGCACCTGTATTTATGGTGTTCAGGAGGTTGCTTCGCATCTCTTCTTTTCGATGTTCCTGACAACTTCGGGAGGGAGATCGAACTCGAAGCAGCTATTCCCGTGCCGTCTCACGCCTGCGTGGATTGCCAGAATGGCTTCGACCATATTTGGCTTCATTTTACTGCGCAACTTGTTCTTTATCAAGTTCAGCTGGCTGAAGTTGCGATGAAGATCCTCCTTGAAGTGCGGAAAAAGCACGTTCTTCAATGTAGCTGAACATTTGGACCGATGCATCTCATACGTATTCCTTTGCCACAGCACTGTCCGGGAAAGACTTCTTGTAAAGTTCCCCCGAGATGATCAGAGGTCAGCACTGAACTGTGTTCAGCAATAAAAAGTGCTGGCCTCATGCGCTGGATCGATTTTTCCTTTTGAACAGCAGCACCTTCTTGAGGAACTCGTTCCTTTTTTAGCTAACGGTTTCAAAGTAGGTTGGGGGAAGATACTTTTGGTCAATTCTGGTCTACAAACATTGCTAGCCGCATCTTGCAAGCCTTGCAAATACTGCAGACAATCATTGCAAGCACGGCACGTGTGTGCTTCTTACTCCGCTCCCGTGTTGTTGCGTGGTGCGCACTACAAATTCTGTTTCGGCCATACTCATGGGCAGACCCACACCCTTGGTGTGGGTGGAGGGCAGGGGGGCGGTTTCTTTGTTGAAGCGCGTAGCAGCAACGGACAGAGATGGGCAAATGCCCTCACGATCTCTGCCCGCACCTCAATTTTCGTCCCAGATGTTTTTCCTCACCTCACCTCATTTTTGGGGGTGGGGACTTCATTCCTCACCTCACTTCACCTCAATTTGTTTCTGAAAAATGTTCAACTCACATCACCTCACCATTTTCCAGAACACTTTTTCCTCACCTCACCTCATTTTTTCTGAAAAATTTTCCTCAGCTCACCTCACCTCAACCTTCTTTCTTAAGTATTTTCCTCACCTCACCCCACCCCACCTCAACCTACATTCTAAGGTTTCTTCCTCAGCTCACCTCACCTCAACCTTCTTTCTAAAATACAGGGTGGGTGTTCTAAAAGGTCAGTCACATTTTCGTGCAAGACGTGATACCTCCTTGACGCATACTTCTATCATGCACAGGCTTCCTGCGCCTCATAGTAAAGAATCTATCCTAGAGGAACCTACGAAAAAATTGTGGCTACCTAGCATTGTGTGACAAAATAGATATGACCACGCGAACTTTCGCCTCCATCCATCGGTATTGTGCATAGGAAATACATGAAGACGAAAGTTTGCGTGGCCATATTTATTTTGTTACGCGGTGGCTGGTAACCACAATTTTCTCGCAGGTTTCTCTGGCATAAATTATTCGCTGTGAGGCAGCAGAAGTCTGTCTGTCAAGTAGGTATAGCATCACGTGGAAAATGTGACTGACCTTTTATAGCACCCACCCTGTGTATTCACCTACTTGTTATAATTTTTGCCTCGTTGAGCCCACCTTATCCTGTTTCTGTAAAACGTTTTCACTTCACAATTGCTCTTGCAATTAGGAGTGGCCTCGCCCATAGCCACAGTTGCTTTGCGGTGCTAACGTGGAATCAAAAACTATTAGGAGCGGGTAGGTATATACATTGTAGTTGGCTTTTTACCGCTTCGTTGGTTGATTCCTGACAACATGTTACAAGTAGCCACAACTAAGATTCATTACCTTGCTTGGTTTGTCTTTCTTGCAACAAGTATCCACTACATGTACGATCAGTGAAAGTTGGACGTAGGGCACATGGGTAAAGAAGTTTCACAAGCCGAGCAATTCTGAGTTGTTTGTTTTTCATACTGGCAAGGCAGGAATGGCTTTTATCAAGTATCTCTCAAGCGAGAATGATAATGGAGCTGCGGAAGTCGTTATGCAGCTATACTTCGAATTACTTGTATGTATTGCATTTTTGTCTGTTATGTGACTTTATATTATCGATCAATATTATTTAAATAGCAGACGTATTCGTTTGTAGCCGGAACTTCCAGCCATTTCAAAACCCCTGTTTTGAAGCAATCAGGTAGACGTGTTGTACGGATTACTGGTGACTTATGTGTTGACTTAGTAATTAAATTACTTTATGTAGACACAGACCTCTTGTGCTTGTTCACCTAACTTCATTGCCGTACTAAAAGCTCAATGGTTTAACTTGTGCTTGAACCATTGTGCAACCAGTATTTGCACTTATTGCACTTAAAGCGTATGTTGTTGCCTCCACTTCTTACATCAGTCTCTGATAAGATCACTGGTTGTCATGTACTATCGTTCCAAATAATACGTGAAAGACATCTGCTTGCAGACTGACTAGTTGGGCTCTAAATATAGTCCAAAGGCCGGGAGTAGAGAGTAGCCCTGATGATGGGACCTGCATGGGACCCGAAACGTCAAGTTTTATGTTGTTTACTATGTTGTTTGCTGGTACGTTGAATTTATTAAACATAGTTTGGCTTTCTTGAAATCTAAACACTCAAAGCACACGGAACTATACTGACTTGTTCATGTGTCTCACATCATGTATGTGACTCAACTGACTAGTTTGATTGTATTGAAATCTAAGCTAAATACATAAAGCACACATAAGCTATATTCACTTTACATCATAGCTGGGCGTCCTCACTCATGAGGACCCTCATGAGAACGCCTCACCCTCACCTCACGACGATGAGGTGAGGGTGAGTGAGGCCAGACCACGCTGAATGTTCCTCACGAGGACAGTCGTGAGGCATTGTCCCTCATGAGGCCCACTGTGAGGGCCCTCATGAGGCCAGTCGTCGTGAGGCCATCAATACGTGAGAGTACAACGAATTCTGTGAGGAGCCTCACGGATGAGGCCGTGAGGCCCTTTGTGAGGAACCTCACGGATGAGGCCATGAGGCCTTTCGTGAGGAACCTCATGGATGAAGCTGTGAAGCCTTTCGTGAGGGACCTCACGGATGAGGCTGTGAAGCCTTTCGTGAGGGACCTCACGGATGAGGTCGTGGAGTCCTGACGGTCCGTGACGCACCTCACAGATGAGGTGATGGGTTCGGGCTCCTCTTTGCTGATGCCAAACACTAACGTTATATCTCACTGTGACAGTAGCAATTGTAACCAAATTTATCCAATCACTCGACGAAACCCTTAAGCAGTTGAATGCCGCGCAGTATCATTAGTACCAACTACTGACACAGTAGTTCAACGCCGACGTGTCAGGTGAACATGAAGGAAAGTTCTTTTAAGGCTTATGTGCCTACTAGTGACTTGAAGACACGCCACGCCATAACGGTATTCACGAGGCGAGACTCGTGAGGATGAAGGGTCGTGAGGCCATGAGGGTCCTCATGAGAAGAATGTACGTGAAACCATAAGGGCCGTCATGAGGTGAGGGTACGTGAGGATGAGGACTCGTGAGGCCATGTGGGTCCTCATTAGGCGAAAGTACGTGAGGCGCCGTGAGGACATGAGGGCCCTCATGAGGTGAGGACACGTGAGGATGAGGATCTCATGAGGTGAAGATACGTGAGGCCATAAGGGTTGTGAATAGCCTCATGAGGTGAAGGCATGTGAGGATGAGGATGATAAGGCCTCTCGGGATCCCGATGCCCTGAGATGAGGTTTGTAAGGGCAAAATTTAAAATGGAATGTGAGGGTTAGGGTGACTGAGGTTTAGTTACTGGTGAGGAAGATTTGGTGAGGGTGAGTGAGGCGAATAAAGTCTGTGCTTCGTGAGGTGAGGATGAGTGAGGCCGCTGGAAAATGCCCACCTATGCTTTACATGCATCTGATCTGACACGTCTATCATGTATCTGACTGAACTGAAAGTCTGAAACTAACGGGCTTCCAGCGAACATATTTTAGTGTAGAGCGCTTATGCTCACAGTACAAAAACATTTCTGCTACACTGGTAATAGAAAAAAGCTGGCTCTCGGTGCCCTTTTAAGAGATCGCGCAATTGAAAATAGCCGTTCCACGTCTTCTCCACCTCCCTCTCAAACATTTTCTGTCACCTCACCTCAATCTCAATTTTGGAAATTTTTCCTCACTCACCTCATCTCAATGTCCTTCTCAAAAAATTTTCATCACCTCACCTCACCTCCCTCTTGAAACATTTTCCTCACCTCACCTCACCTCACCTCACCTCACCTCACCTCAATGTGTGTGAGGTGAGGGTGATGTGAGGATGAGGGCACCCTCACCCTCATTTTCCCTTGTGAGGATGCCCACCTCTGGGAACGGGGGGAGAGGGAAATTCAATACATAAACTGATGTTGGGGGAAGGCGATATCCCCCCCCCCCCAGCTCCCTGTGGATCCTGTCGTACTTTAGGAGACTCAGGTGACATTCATCATAGCAACAAGTAGTGTATTTTTAATGACAGAGGGCACTGCGTAGCAAGATTAAAACTTGGTATGGTTCAATGAAATAGTGCATAGGCCAACTCATGGAACCGAAACCTTCATTGTCTGTTTTGTACTCTGTTCAAGAACTTTATTACGAGATCAAATGCCTCCCTAAAGAAGTACGTAAAGGCACGCTTATTTCGTAATATCAAAGCTATTATAAAACGTCTTGCACCGCCAATCGTGAGGTCAAAATCTGATCTGAATTAATTATAGAAAGGCAAAGAACTAAAAACTAAAAAGTGCATATCAGGTAACACGTATCTTGAAAGCAACTCGTTACTTTTCCAGGGTACCTTGGGAACTACAAGTTCACTTTCATTACCTGTAACTTTGTTAGTAACTTGGTTACATTTTTTACACAGTAACTTAACTGGTAACGAGTTCCTTTTTGTGAAGCAAATTCCTCATCTCTGCTATTCTTCACTATGTTTTCAACATAAGTAAACAACATGATGGAAGCTCTCACCTATAGCGGTGACCTTAAAGTGCCACTATGATGTAAGAAAATGATGTTTATTTCACTTTAATTTATTGCAGCATAGATCAACTTCGCTCAAAGACTCTACACAAAATATAAACGTGGAGAGTGAACACTATGCGCTTCCACGAATTTTCGAAAGAAGGGACAAAACAGCTAAGCCTTATCTCACTACAAAAAGCAAGTGATGTATCACCTTTTCCCTCTCTTTTTCGTGCAACTTCTGCAAAGATCGCTGAAGACCTTCAGTGAGCAACCCAGAGAGCTTCACTGTATCACCTGATCGTGTCTTGAACTTCTTCCTGAACGAGAACATGTAACAATGCTGTTGAACACTTCCCAGTTTTTTATGCTTAGGGTAATAAATGTATAGTTGCAAGGGAAATTTGTCAGTAACAAATCTTTGATCTGATAATTCAAAGAATACAGCTCAACAGATAGTCTGTACACAAGGTCAGTGTGAACGCTTTCGGCTCCAGTTTTAAATCATCTGCTGAGTTTCACATGAAAGTACAGCTTCATATTCATTGCAAGTGCTCTACAGGTTGTATTACCCCTTTGACCACCATAATATGTATATATGAGGTAACTCGTTCAATGTGGATGACTACAAGGGAAGCTTGAGCTTTTCAATTGTATTCAAGCTGACACACAGTGCTTTTTCAATTTTCTACTCTAACCATTTCACACACCAAAACAGAACTGAAATGTCTGGATTGATGTGGAATTTCAACTGTATGTCGGCCACTTGAACTGATAACTAGACCCTGGATATTTAAGCACGAAAAAAGTTTATTTTAGGTGCCCATAACAGCCAGCAAAAATATCGATTTAGGCACTAAAAGTGTTGTTATAGGCACCATAAACAAGTGCTTTTGTTGGGCATGTGTTCGGCCCTGCTTAAAGTACAGAAGGCAGAATGAATTAAGTTAGTAAAAGATGAGACAAAATTAAAGGTGGGGTTGTCATTTTTATTGGAATAGTACATGAACTCAGCAGTTATCTGTTCACAGTCACAGGCGTTGCTTCCAGCGCTACTAGAAGCGTAAACACCCGTTACCTTACATTTATCGAAATGATTCGCACAGCAGAATATCCCTCTCACAACCTAGTTAGCCCTAATGAACAGCAAAACTTATATTCGAACTGTCTGGGTTGAAGAACACTTAATTTAGATCAAGCTTATTGTAGAGGGGACTAGAAATGGACGTCAGAGTTTCCCCATGCAGGGTTTTTGCAGCAACAGCACACTAGTTGTCCGCTTGGCTTTGTTTTCAGCATGTTATCAGCCAAGCCGGTGCTGTTTCCATGTGCCGTGCACACCATACTGGTGTTTCCTAACTTAGGGCGTTCCACTGACGCTCCTCTCAAATGTTTGCCGCAAATTGTGTAATTTTAGCCTGCTAAATTGCAATTTTAGACAACATTCGATGAAAAAACATTTTAGGCATTTGCGCCAAAATAGGCACTATGTACCACTGAAATAGGCATTTATAGGCACAACAAAACAGATTCTGCTGTGATCCCTAACACCTAATTCGTGCCCCTGTACTCAAAATGCACTATTAGGACTATATATAAAAGAAAAAAATAGGCATTTGCCGAGAAATCCAGAGTCTACTGATAACACATCTGTCCCCGTTTTACCAGCTCTGGTAAAGCTGTGCCATACAAGACAACCCCTTGCCAATAAAGAGCCTGTTGTCACGCCTTTGCTTCAAGAGGGGTTGTCCACATAATTGCTACTCAGACTGTGCGCTGACAGAACATGGAAAGAAATGGAGAAAATGAAACCCACTTTCTCAATTACATATATGGCACACATAGTAAAGCACACTCAACTCCTCAGCCTGAAAGATGCCATGAAGCAGTTAAACTGGTGTATTGAAGTGGAAACCTTACTTTTCTGAGCACATTTCTGCTGTGGGAAGGGCTACAGAAATTCATTAATTTATTAAAGTTATCACTGACAGCATTACACTGATATTATTGCATAAAGATGTACTAATTCAGGACATAAGAGCACCAGGAAGTGTTATCGATAAATAGATGGGGAAGAACAAACCTGCAAAACTTTACACTACGAGGAAAAGGCTTCCTAATGACATGTGAGCACATCTTGTGCTTGCTTGTGTCTTGCTTGAGCACATCTGGCAATAAATTTCCGCCCCCTCCCCCCTTGTGCTGAGCGAGGTGCCATTGCTGCTGTGATACATTACTCAAAATGGACAACAGTTACATGTCATTTTGGGTAGGAAAATGCTCTTTGTGGCAGACTGTACTTGTGAGTCCTATATAGGGTCTGACTTTTTCAGGTTAAACCCAATTCTGCCCATTTAGTGTCTCCCATATCAGTTTCACACCAATTCGGGTTAACCTTATTTCTCCCCGAATTTCAATCACATATTACATTGTATCATGTACATGATCAAGCAGCAAGCTGTGTACATGTCTGATGAAAATATTATCTGAGCGCAACTATAAACTATGCGAAGCAAATTTAATGTTAGTACATTATGTAGTGTTTGTGACTATGAATCACGAGGAATGCATGTTTTATCATCATATCTGCACCCCTAACTACAGGCCGCTTACTGGACAGAAAGAAAAAATTTACCCGATTGTACCAATAGCATCTGCATGTGCGCCCTTGTTTTTGGAAGTTTGCTAAGCCAACAGTGCACGTGCAGCTATATGATGAACTTCGTAGCCCATCTTGAACGAACGGTGACATGCGATGTCATTTTCGGAATGCGGAAGACAAAGATAAGTGAGTTCTTCGGCAAATCAATATATTTTCCTTCACCATGTGCCCATGTTCGCTTAGTCAGAATCCACACTTAATTCGAATTCTTTTTGCCGTCCAGACGACTTCGAATTAACAAGGTTCAACTGTACATTTGAAAATGGCTCAGTGGCGTGGCCAGACCTCCAAGGAGGGGGGGCTTGATATGAAAACATGTACCACTCCCGCCCCCCGTCACCGCTAATCCTGGATGCACCAACACACACATAGTACTTGTGCACGCTGCAAGATAAGAGATCCAAATCTAGAATAATTGATTTGAACGTTCACAATGCGACGATATGTAGGCTGTCATGACCAACGAGGCCCTGTCGCCAGATCAGAAGTATTTTGAGAAGCTCATACTTTGAAAACCATTCAAGAGTGTACATAGGCTCTAGGAACTGCAAAAAAACGTTTGCTATCGTTACTCCCCCCATATATTATTTTCTCCTCAGACTTGCACGATTTGCATGGGTCAGCCTGTGGCAGGTAGGGAGTGCTCAAGCCCCCCTAGCCCCCCTCCCGTGGCTACATGCCCCTATCCCGCAATGGCTATATGCTGGTCAATGATGTGAATGCTAACAGAAGATATTTTTCAAGCCGTAGCTTTCTATGCAGTAGTACATGTAGCAATATTCGAATGCATTCGATTTGTTATTATTGGAAGAAATAAATATTCGATTTGGACCGAAATTTCACTATTCACACAGCCCTACTAGTCTTGTCTGCATGACCGTTGCAACATAGTCCATTTGCGGATATAGTCGTTCTGAAAAGGGAAGACGACAACGGCTCGCTTGTGACAGGTGCACATCATCGATAGACAGTTGTTCTAGTCATCTGCAACTAAAGGTTACCCTAGAGTTTGGCCCCTGCTCCTTTCCCTACAGCAAATTCTTATTACCTGTTTTGAGGACAACCATCAACAATCTCAGCTGTACTAGATGAAAAATGTAAAAACACATCCGCAGAGTCACAGTAGTTACATTTATCATCCTGCCCAGAATGAAATGGACGTACAATGCTGGACAAAAGTTTACTGAATACGCTCTGGGGCATTCCTTCTTGAGAGTGACACACTAGTAACGAATGGTGCCATAAGGAGTTGCAAACAGGTGACTAGGATACCTAGGCATATGTCCAAGTCCGTACAGTCCCATTCGCTTCTAGCATGTCACTCTGAGGAACAAATGCGCCGCAGTGTGTGCCGTAAACGTTTGTCCAGCACAGTACAACTTACTTGTCTTCCCCAAGAACAACTCCAAAGCAGCAGTGGTCAAGGCGAACCCTAGATGGATCAACGTAGCCTGCCCTCTCTGCACATGCAAACACAGTATTGAAGTGCTGGGCCTAGAAAGGACAAAAATGAAAAGAAGATTAGTTTGCTATGGCTTTACTTTTGCATTGTAGACAATAGCCTAGCCTAAGACAATACACTTCAGCCTAAAATGTGCAAGAGAATGGTGCAGCAGTCAAATTTCAGTATGCTATAATACTGTTGCACTGAGCACAATTGCTGAATTAGGCTTAGATTCATAAGGTACAAAACTTTAGATTTTGTCATGCAGATGACCATCATTAAACAGGTTACACCGATATTAACAGTCAGTTAAATGATACACATATTGTACTGAATGCTAAGGTAATGAAATAAGCTTTTTTTGTGTGTATGTATCTCACTTGATGTGTGCTCTTCAATGAACTAAATGATGAGAGGTGTGGGAGGCTCAATCATTCCTACTGGTACTCAGAATCACAAACACTACCTTCTCCCAAGGTCACCCACAAGGTCAGGTTTTATTTTGGGTGAATTCTTTTGATCCAAATTCAGATTATACGAATTTTTTCCGCTAACCCGTGACATTCGTATCATCGACACTCTACTGTAACATGCACTATTGTTGTCCTTCCTGTCTCAAAACCAACCGGGAGGAAAAAAAGCGGTGAAATAGCAAATTCTGGTACAAGAACAGGAAAGATGTGCATGAAACTTAATGTTTTCTGTAGAAATTATGATGTGAACTCTGCCACTCAGTTATATGATCAACATGGGTGTTGCTGTTATTTTCCACAACTCATTAACTTCTTGATCCATAGTGTTGATATTCGTACATATTATTTCTGACAAAATTTGCCACACTTGAGTGGAACTGCAGCAAGAGATGCGGACAAGCGGATTAAAACATAAACGACAGGAGACCTGCTGACTTGCAACTAACAGAACTTTAATGGAAACCCCTTTCTTTTTTTTCTGCCAATAAATCCCCCCCTTTTAATGGAAAGAATCTTTATGTATGAGGAAGAGGATGGGTTAGTGAAGAAAGGACCCCTTTACAATGGAAATGTATCCATAACTTAAAAACCCGAGACTAGGGGACAAAAAAACGAGGTCTTGTCTGTGTTGTCGTTTTTTTGTCCCCTAGTCTCGGGTTTTTAAGTTATGGATCTATACCACCAGCTCGCTTGCTACCTCTCTATCCTCTGGAAATGTAGTTCACAAGTGGGTTTAAGCGGGGTAGTTTGTACCACCCGCTCCCAGCTACCCCGCTTCAACCCACTTGTTAACTTGTTAACTACATTTCCAGTGTACTGGAGGACTTCTTTCTGCACTAACCCATCCTCTTCCTCATACATGAAGATTCCTTCCATTGAACTTCTGCTAGTTGCGAGTCTGCAGGTCTCCTGTCATTTATGTTTTAACTCGCTTGTCTGCGTCCCTTGCTGCAGTTCTACTCAAGTATGTACTTGAACCAATTACCTCACTTCAACCCATTTGTTAAAATTTGCCATAATTTGTATATTTTGGAACTTGTAGGTTGATATTTTGTTCACAATACAGGCATATCCTCATGAGGTTTCTGCTGCTTGGACTGATTTTTGTGTGTTCCAAAATGAATTTTAGAAATACATAGATAGCTTTGCTTCTGAAACTTACATCACTCCATAGGGCATTCATTTGGCTACATTCTCCTATATATCAACATATTTTGAAGTGATGCTGTCAGTCACAAAAAAATATATTCGTCAAACCACCCAAAAATGGCCATTTTTGTAGCGGTAAGGAAAGAGTTAAAGGTACTGTAAAGCAGTAGACAAGCATGATATGCCGGTGATGTGACTAGAGACTTTGTTGCTTCTAAATATCATATGCGGAACCATACGAGCGACAACGCGCTATAAATATTTTAAATTTGCCATGAAAAATGTGGCGTAGTGGAGCGGTGCGACGTCTGATGTCAAACAACCCCCTGTACAGCGAGCAACACTGAAAATTGGTATTACACACTTTTCACGAGACTGGTCTTGTTTGATAGCGTTCGAAAATGCGCTTTGTCGCTTCAGAAAAAATTATTGGTTTTCTCAAGCTATTTTTCTAAACATGTTACTGAAGTACAAAAAATTACCAAAATTGAATACTCAAGCTTTGACATGCTCTTCTGAAAAAACTATGAGACTTACGCAGAAATTTTCCTGGAGTGGCAAAGCAAAAATCTTTCTAGAACATTTTAACACCAGGAATATCTGCATCCGATTATCTGTTCTCCCAATATATCATAAAACATGAAGCCAGGTAACGCGCGGCTTGATTGATGTATTTTGCGCCTCCCTGTGGCGCCACATCGCGGGCTAAAGGGGTAAAAGGGATCCCTCCGCCACACAGCATCGTAAATCCAACACCCTATCCTAGATTCCTTTTCCTGACATGTTCCCTTCCCACTGTTGACGTCCTTGAAACAGCTCTTTTTGGGAGATTAGGTAAGGGAACGACAAAAGCGTCTGCTGTTTAGGATAGTTGGAGATAGTGTGTGTGTTGCAATCTCCCAGTCTCTTCCCTGCCTTGGGTTTTTCCGACCTGATCAGTATGACAATGCATGTTTTCCGGCAGGCAGGCCTGCAGCTATGTCGTATCATCCTTGTTTGTTTTCTGTGCACAGTGACCGCTAATTTTTGGTGAAGGAACCATGGATCCTACGTTTATATGGTGCTGTCTTTGTAAGCATACAAGTTTTTAACTGCACTGAATATGACAATCGGCACTGCTTCTGTTATTAGATGGTCCGGTAAGGGGGTTTAGGAAAAAATGTTCCTGAATAAAAAAATGCCACAGGAAAAATGATCAATTGGAAGAAATGCCCACAGAAAAAATGTCCCCTGTGGGACATCCACTTTTGATACGCGTGGGCTTGTTCACTTTGGACGTTGACTTTTTACTACAGTGTGAATAAACACGAGGAGGGGGGAAATGAAGATGTATTAAAGAAAAAAAAAAGGAAAGGTCAACCAAAGCGAGTAGTCATATACTCCATTCAAATTCCGAATCAAACATGCAAGTCAACGTTTGAATTCCTAATCGAATAGATGTTTCTTCCAAACCGAACACATTTCAATAATCGCGAAGCTGCACACGTTAGACTGACATAGGGAGGGCAAAAAAATAAAGTGAGAGCTACTTCCTATGCTGATCCGTATACATATCTCACGTACATCTTAATATCCCAACGTGCTGTATATATGCATCTGGTATATACAGCTGTATATATACCCGTATATTTTCTGTAGCCTGTCAATAGATAGTTTGGTCAGAATTAATTATCATCTATCACTCTCGCCACCTCTGGGTTATGTTATTGAGGGGTAGCGGCCAATTGCTCACCCCTTTCCATTTTACCATGAGCCCACCCTGACAGTTCCATAACTTATTTTAATCTTTTCCACTGTGTGAAGCAGTGAATAATAAAGCGTCTTAAACCAATTTTTTGCATAAATTTCTTTTTAATTTTCGAACTTTTGAGAAACGAATTCGTCGTCCGACAGCTGCTAAAAAGCCAGCTTCAGTCTTCCCTTTGTGAGGGGGAGGGGGGGAATACGCTTATTAAGAAAAAGAAAGGAAAGGTCAGCCAGACGGAGGTCCGCTTGCCATTCCAAAAAAAAAAAAGGAGAAAGGGGGAAGCAAAGAAAAAGAACAAAACTCGGGGCATCAAGTTTTCAGGAAGTGACCACAGGGCTTATTATTTTAATCCAGCATTATCACAGCCAGTCACCCCTCCAGCCACAAGAGCCACAAGAGCACGTTCTCCTGTAACAAACATTTTATACTGTGCCACTAAACACACACATAGCTTGCGAAAACAACAGGCACGTACAAAACTTGGTGAGCACTTGTACGCCTTGAGCTTCCGGGCAGTGAGCAAATGTCCTGGATCCATTATTGAGACCTCTCCTCCATTTTTGTTTGGTCGGAAACCGATTTGACTGACGAGTAAAATAGACATCACATGGAAACAATACCACAGTAATTTACTCTATCGGCTACCCTACATTAGATTATAGCAGTGGTCACTGTTATGACACTTCAATTGAATAGGCAATAGACTATCAAATAGCAAAGTTGTCGCACGAAACACCAACATTTTCTTGTGATGCAACTGGGTGTTACTCAGCACTACAGTAATAATAAGGTAAGACTAATGGGGTAACTAATATAGGAAGAGAAGCTTTCTATCAACCTCGCGCTACACCACACTATCTCAAGCGTGCATTTGGGGAAATGGGGTTCCCGAAAAAGTTGTCCCTGGTTGCGTGGGCAAAAACAATGGTCCCGCGGGGTTCCGTGCACCGAAAAATACAGGAGCGCCGTTGTGAACAGCTAAGCAAACGGATCATAGCCGGTTATGCCTATCATTCGCCCTCATTATTTGTTGAAACTGAGAGTAATTTTCCTAATCAACACTGATGTTAATGAACAGTAAAAACTGCATGCCATTAACGAAGAATATAAAGGCATCGTTATGAATCATATTAGACCCCTACCTATGGGGTGGCTTTCCTCTTCTATAGAGTGAAAAACCTCCCCACTTCGTCAGAATGTTTGTTGAAAGGGCACTGTTGTTTGTAATGTTTGTGTGTTCTTGTAGTGCATGAAGATTACAAAGCCAGAAGTCAATTCACAGAAAAGTCAGTTTTAATGAACCCCAGGCAAAAAATAATCCACAGCGTAGGCAACGTTTGATATAAGCTGCGACATCAGAAGGAAAAACGTGCCCAGCACACCTTATCATCATTCCTTCATGCGTTGCCGGACCATTTTATCCTACACCCTAGTGCTATACACTGTGGAGAATGACGACCCCCAGCATGGAAAGCGACCGATGACACGGAACGTCTACATAAATTGTAGCAAGACAAGATAAGCTGATAAGGAAATTTAAAGATTACGTCCGTTTCATGCCGAATAATTATTTCGCATATGGTGGATACGATGTGTATGGGTATAGGAGAAAATGGTCCAGAAAAAATGTTATTCAACTATTCTGGTGACCGTTTCATGCTCGACGTGTGAGCCATAAAACAATTTATTGTTTCTTTTAGATCTCTGTTTATCACTGTTCACTCATCTCCAGAACAAAGGAGCTATATCAAACCACTGACCTATTTTCAATCGTGGCATCTGACAGTATCGGTAAATCCCGAGTCAATTCCATTAGCATAGATTGAGAAGTTACCTGTCAAAAAGAACTCGTTACAAGCTAAGTTACCGTGTGCAAAATGTAACTAAGTTAATAACGAAGTTCTTCAGCCTGAAATGTAACTCGCAGTTACTGCATTACTTAAAAATAGAACGAGTTACTTCCAAGTTATTTCGGACACAAAATAGCATTACGCAGGTGCAGCGCGCGTGAGCAGTTGAGTTAGACATTGACTTGCCTGCGGAGGAGTGCAACACACTTAGATCGTTTTCGTTTATGTCCAACAATAGACCTCTTCCTGTTTGTAAACAAATGATGCCATAGTATTCAACAGCGCCACAAATCTGGTAGAATTGAACTACGCTCGACGCTAGAGGTGAACAAGGTCGCGCCCGAAAGCCACGGTCTTGAGGGGATTACAATATGGTCCCTTAAAGGGACGCGACCCTCAGTCCTGCTTTTCTTTCACTGGGAGGCAGCGAACAAGAGCCCGTTCGTGGAAACCAGCGCTCTCCTTCCGATTTGTTTCTGTTTCAGCCTGTCTACGGATATCATGATGACGTTTCTCTGGTAGAGGTCTATTCGAACGCTTTGCATCTTATTCCCTGTGGGCACACAATGGTTCAGCTTCATTTCAATGGCAGCGGTTCTTACTTCCTGAATAAAATACCGTCATTTATTGAATATCACGTTTTATGGCAAAAAATGATATGAAGGAACTGAAGAGAAAGCAAGAAAATATGTGGACGTGAGTGAAAAGCGAGTTAAAAGTAACTTGGAACCTAACTTACTTTGGCAAAGTTACCTGAAAAAGGAACGAGTTCCTCTGAAAGTTACCACAGCGCAAAAGTAACGAGTTACGTTACAAGTTACCAAAAAAAGGAACTTAGTTACAGTAACGAGTTACCTCGAACTCTGTCCATTAGTGCCCCTGCGAATTACTTTTTATCGGAATGAAGTTCACCAGGGTGCGGACAATCGCTCATCGGACAAGAGCTCACCAAACGATATCGCTCACACTTTTACCGACTGCAACTCTTTTTTTACTGCCATGGCTTTTTTTTTCTGGGGGGGGGAGGGGGTCCTTATATTCTAGGACCATTTGTTCCGACACCCATATGCCAGACGTCAAATAGGAAGGAGGTGTGACATTGCAGTAGAAGCTGTAAACAAAAATGTTTTGTCGCCTATTTATGTCCTCCTGCACGATTATAACCGTTTCCAATAAAGGAGAAATAATAAATGGTATGAGACTCGTAAACATCAAGTGTAGGTTCATTTGCGACCGTGTTTTGTAGATTGGAGAAACTTGATATGGTTAATGTAATCAATCAATCAATCAATGCACCACACTTTTTCTGTGAATACACGGTTCCGGGACATTTGATCGAACGTTGTTTGGTCGAAAGCCGTTTGATCGAACGCGGGACATTGGGTCGAAAGCCATTTGATCGAACACCGTTTTGGTCGAAACGGCAGCAGTTGTTTGATAGATTTTTGGCCTGGGTTGTCCACCCTATCCCGTTCGACAACTTGATAGGTTTTTCATTCTCTGACAGATAGTGACTAAACATGGCATATATGTCCCACAACACTTTGTCAAATAATAATTGATGTCAATTGTCAAATAATCAACATTTTTGACAAAATAAATAAATCAAATAAATAAATGATATTTTTGAATGATTTATTCGCGTTGAACGTGGACAAATTTTAACAATGTATTATGTATTAATGTTTGTAGTTAACTGACCATTGGTTGGGACAAAGAGGAGTTTGTTTATTTACTACATCACCATTACTTATTTGTTGTGGTTTAGTTTAATTACTTTGCGCCTATATGCAAGTGAATTTAAATTTGGTTCTTCCAACATACATGTAACCGAAGAAGTCCTTCAAAACCTAGACAACATAAGTAGAGCCTGAAGTTTTCCGGAAATATTTTTTCCCCAATTCGGGGGGTAAAAATCGGGGAAATCAACAGTGCTCTGGATTCATGCGAATTTGAGTGGAAAGACTTTCAGTAAGCTAAATTTGGGGAGAAATTGGGCTCTATTACTCAAAAGAACTGTACTGGTTTGGTACAAACAGTGATGTAATTGCGTTTGCTGCCAAACAAGCTAGTGTGCATTCCTACACACGTTTCAGTGAGGGCAATGTGCCAGGTAAAAATCGGGTTTCACCCTAAAGCGGCACCCTTCAATTCGAGGTGCAAATTCGGGGAAGAAACGGGTTAAACCCTAAAACTTCAGGCTCTAAATATAAGTAGGGAGTGACTTTTTCGGGTTAAACCCGATTCCGCTTGGTTATTCCCCCCCGAACTCACCTCCGACCAATTCGCGTTAAACCCGGTTTCTCCCCGAATTCCGGTCACTATAAAATCCTCAAGTGACGAACAAAGGTCGCTACGTGTAACACATGTAAGAATGGGTCACTTACGTTCCCAGCAATACACCCATGTGTGTCAATACTGTCTATGCCTTCGGGGATTACCACTGGAAGGTCACGATCCCCCCCCCCAAAAAAAAAGAATGAGAGATCAGGAAAGGACTTAATAGACAAGGGGAGACACAAAAACACCCGATAACACCTGAAGCCACAATTATCGTCCGATTTCTCCCTGAATTACAGATTTAAAAATAGCGCCCGATTTTTACCCCCCGAATCTGAGAATGGCATTTAACCCGAAAAAGTCACTCCCTAAAGATAAGCCAGGGAGCAGATCTTTGTACTTTTTTTTTTTTTGCGTGGATGTGTAGGTATCTCAGACTGCAGATGCATTCTCTAAACAAGGTTGAACTAATGTTTTATATGACTGTTAATATAATATCTTTATTTTATACTATGGCAAAATTTCCTTCTTAGCATTCAGAGGCTTCTAGTGCCTTTCGCGCACCTATCACTATCCCATTTCGGATCATTCCCTTTAAATTTGTCGCCAGCAATGAAAAGGGTGCCCAGAAGAAGCACAGACTATTGGCTGCTCCCAACTTGAGGCCATTTTCTTCAATATGTGTCCTACTAGTTCGCAGGATACTTCCACATTGTTCTATTCAATTCAATTCAATTCAATTCAATTCAATTTTCCTTTCGGATGGGAATTAGTAAAAAGCTAGAAGGCTGTGCTGTTCGTGGATGACAAAGGTCTGCAAATAACCAGTGGTCTACCCTCTTTAGCTGAAAAAAAGAAAGCAAGAAACAACTAAAAAAACAGAGGGCACTGATTGCCTGCTCCGTATGCTCGAGTCAAAAGTTACAGAAAAAGAGGTGCTAACGACACGCTGCGAGCTTTGAACTCCTTTCGAATAAACGTCTTTCGAACAAATGGCGTCGATCAACCGGCTTTCGACCAAGCGACGTTCGACCAAATGGGCGGACACCGTGAATACATAGCAGTTGGCTTTGCAAAAGCAGTTTGTCTGCAAAAAGAAATATCAGCTGGTCAATATAATTTTATAGAAATAAGCGCGGCAAACGAAACATGACACTTGGACTTTGCGTGCTGGTGTCGAAAAACTCTGACATGGAAAGCTTAGGAAAGCTAAGATAACATCAACCCCAAAAGTCAGTAGATTCAGTCCACATAGAGACAATGAAGAAGAATTCACCTTGGTCGGACCTGCCTTTTTTCCTTTAGCTCAGTTGACCTTGGCAGCCCGCACATGATGGGAGATCCCTGCACCTCAGTAGTCAAGGAGGTCACACGTGTTTATGGAACTACACAATCCCGCGGAGGAGTAACTCGTAACAGGGGTATTGGTTAGAGCTTTCACCTTGCTGAGACCCGGATGTTTGTGTGAATCGTGATGGCTGATGGATGAATCGTGAATCGGAGATGGCTCCTCGGTGATTTCCCCTCTTAATGGTGCAGGTCAGGGCAAAAAAAAAAGGCTGCCCATATCAATCTCTACTCCTGGAATCGGCTGTATAGTGTTGACTCCCTACAGGTACAGCTGCCCAAAGGCTAGCAGATGACACACGGAAGACGGACCAGTTGCAATCAGTGCAAGCAACATTATTTTGCCTTGCCGATAAAGGGTGGTTAAGGCGAGAGTCAGAATAAAAGTACCGTAAAATGGGAGCATATGCTTGCACCTTCTGCATGCTTCTTTTACCTTTGGGCATGTGTTAGGGACAGAGTAAATGCTATTTAGGGAACTTTTTTTTAGCGAGACACCTGGTTAAAACTCTTTCGTTCTAGTGGGAGTGAAAATGCATCGTTCTCTATGGCATCCTGACAGAAGCGGTCAATTACTTTGTTATATTTCGTTGTATAGTCAAACCTCGATATAATGAAACTCACAGGAAACATTTCTTCGATTGTACCAAATATCTCGTTGTATCGAGCCTGACGAAATATGCGAGCCAGCTGCGGCAGGGAATACAAATTATTTCACTGTACTGCAAATTTCGTTGTATATAGCTTTCTGTTATATGAAGGTTTGACCGTATCACATTTCGCTGTAATGAGGTTTGACTGTACAGTAGAAACTCGATGCTACGAATCTCACGGGGTAGCGGAAAAAATTCGTATCATCTGAAATTCGTATCAAACGAATTAAACCAAAATAAAAATTGAGGCAAGAAAAGAGACAGTGTCTGTTCATTTTCCATTACTGTCAGTGAAAGAGGTCAGTCGTAACGCCAGGTCTCCGCTTTTTGCCAATGCTGCCCAAATTCGCGAGATGATTCAGAAGACCCAGCACGTGCTTTCCAGCCGCGAGTCGCACGACGGTGTTCTAAAGCGACGTAAACAACGAGATTTGGCCGAGGCAGACCACACTTAGGGACGACACAAACATGAAAGCCTCATACGCCCGGAAATCAATGAATGCATTCTCCCTGAGTTGTTGCATTCAAGTTCTAAAGCGAGCTTCTCCTAATGCACGCAGGCGTTAGGTGAAGCTGACTTGCGGAATGGTGACGCGTAATGTTGCCAGAAGCAGGGATTTCCCCACACAATCTCCCCAGGGGGGTGTACACCTTTCCTGCATTTTTGCAACAGCCCCCCCCCCCTGAAATTTCTCAGGTAACCCCCCCCCCCCCCCCAGCTCGGCCACCAACAAGTTCTGGTAGTGAGTCCGGCGCAGCGAATTACATCCTGTACTGTCAAACTTATGCTGTCGGACAACAGTCATGCAGATGATCGTACCATGCATTTGTCCAAAATCATCTGAAAGTGACTGTTCAATGCATATATTGCGCGCATATACAAGCAAAAATGTGTGTGGGCACGCAAACTCAATGTGGATCATCGAGAACCATTTGCGCAAGAGACAAGGTGCTAGTCTTTTCTTTGTCGGTCGTGCGATTATGCATCTTAATGTTGGAATGCCGTTCATAATGAATCTCTACTCTAATGTACTGTGTTCTAACGAATAACATGTACAAATAAAACGGGAAAGCTGTGCAGATATGTCACCATTGTGCCACGATTATTTTCGTGTCTAAGAAAAATTCCGTAAGTGGAACCTTCACCAAGCATACCCCCCCCCCTTCTTTGAAAGCTTGGCACCCCCCCAGCAGTGAATATCTGGGGAAATCACTGGCCAGATGTTGTCCTGATATGTTCCCTCCACGTGTTCTGGTCGCTGTTTTCTGCCAGAGCGATGTCACACAGCTTTGCGGTTTATTGTTGAGAGGGGGGTAAAAAGGTCAAAACAGAGATAAGGTGATAAGGCCAAAACAGAGATAAGGTGATAAGGTCAAAATAGAGATAAGGTGATAAGGTTCGCTTTGATCTTATCTCCTCCACCACCACCAAAGGGAGAGTAATTGCTTGCATTGCGCAACATGATGTAAGGGAGTTCGTAGTAAGGATGGTGAGGATTGCCCTCCCTTTTCCAACGAAGGAGCAGCATGACTCGCGTGCTCTCGTGTCACGGGGGAACGAAATCTGTTGCATCCTCAGCTCGTTCGTATCATCCGTTGTATGGGGGATGTTTGTCAGGCATTTTCGTCAAACATGTTTGAGGGAATGTTCGTGTTTGGTGTTTTATGCTTAACCAGTGTGACTGCAGCCTAAAGGCAAGATAACGCGTTCGTATCATCCGAAGTCAATACATGGGAAGAATAGGCATTCAGGCCGGGACCGGAAAAGAATTCGTATCATCCCAAAATTCGTATCATCCGTGATCATATCATCGAGATTCTACTGTATATACAAAAAGAAATCACTTTTGATAATATTTCTCAACTTCGTTAAGAGCCAGGTTTGGTCTTCGTGATGATTTAGACATCATATATCACTGCTGCAACAACTGGCACATAATGGTGATGGAACTGGACTATGTTTATTCTATGCTTTATTTCTATACATAGCTCGCAAATACGTTTGCAAGAGCTCATTCAAAATATCCGTCTTTTGGTGTGTTCCACAGTACTCTGTAAGCAGTAATTTTTGCGAGGTACTAATTTTCGTGAAATTTGCGAGCGCTCTTTTCCTCGCAAATTTAAAGTTCTGCGAAATATTTGAACCAATGACAGAAAATATTCGAAAGAAATAGGTAAGAAATTAGACCCAGGACGCTGAGGCAACTTATGCACTTTCTTATGCTATTACACTGCATTGCCTCACAAAGTGTTCAGTTCTCCATTGCAAGCAGAGACAGCAGTCCAGCCTTCACGAATCCCTCGTGGATATCGGCGTCCCGTGACTCCATGCTGTTCATTGTAACACTGGGTCATTCAGCAAATTGCCACATCACTATCAAGTGCCAATCATACCAGCTTGATGCGGTCATAAGAATGACGGGAGATAGGACAAATCGGCAATGACCCAGATACCAGCCGCCAAAGCACAGCCTAATCGCAGCCCTGTCAGTCCAAGGGGCTCAAAAGGAAGGCAAAGGTCCTTATCCAGTTGTGATACGTTTTGTTAAGGAGGGCCCCTATGACGCCTGATGCAGGGTCGACGCACCGCGATACTGCGAATTTAAGGTTCCATGAATAGTTGGCCCCACTTACAGAGTATTTCCAAGCTTCATTTCAGAATTGACCATTTCAGAATCATATATTGCTGCACGTTCTTTCCAATTTGGATCATATCCACTTTCTGACTAGTGACAAAATGCTCCGGACAAGTTATGGTTGACTAGTTCCGAAGCCAATTGGACTAGCTAATGAGCATTGAAAAGCCACGAAACTGACTGCTACATAGACAAAGGTAGACTAATTGCAAAACAAGGTAATGAACTGCACCTGTCCTGCATCCACAACATAAACAATCCAGTCAGCTTGTTCCTTTTCAACCCGGTGCTTTAGTGCAGCCAGATCAGAAGTGTCGTAAGTGAAGCCTCCATCACTTTTCACCACAGTCAAAGGCACTGTGTGTCCTTTGGCAAACATCACCTTGCGGCCTTCATCATCTTCCAGCATTCCTGCAATTGTGTCACGCTGTTTAACACACCTTGCCTGTATCTGTACACACAACTAACACCTATGAATGCAATCAACCAAGGTGAGGCAGATCAAGACCAAGGAGAACAGCTCAGTTTCAGCATTGCATTCCAAAATGTTGCATCTATTAGAAAAGTGCCATGACAACAGCCTTTAGCAATGCACTTGGGATGTGTGTGCCTTGATCTTGGAGCACTCTGGTTCAGAGCATTGATACCGCCAGTCAAAGATACCATAAATTTCGTGAGATTTGGTGAAGACGATTGAAACTCATCCAGTCGTTGCTACTCTTTCACACTCATCATCCCATCACAAGACTTCTAAGAAAGTTATGGTTAAGTACAAGTCACTGAAATAACTGCTAGGAAGCAAGCGAGCTGGTGACCAGAATCAGGGTGTCTTGCAAATTGTAGTCTGACTTCCCTGTAATTCCCTGACTAGGTTTCCACGGACTATTTCAAAAGCAAATTCCCTGACCAAAACAAAAGGGAACCTGGTGACTGCTTGAAGTTTTAGGTACAGGTCATTCATTAAACCGATCATTTATTGAAAACTGAATGATACAGACTGTTAGTCAAATTCAAACAAAGAGAATATGAACACGTCGATGTCTCTCCTTACTGTTTAAGAGAATCAATTTTTCCTACTACAGAAAGAACTCGTACTGTACCTCACTTATGTATTAGTCAAGCTGGCCTACTTTTCTGCCTCTGAGCTTGTCGTAGCAAATTATTACTCGCGGCAATGTCGCTACAGCATGGCCACTCAACTGAACTGGTCAGAACTCGTGATTCGCTGCATATGGTCAAAGAATTTGTCCACGATTTTCCCTGACTTCAGCTGTTTTTTGGCAACTTCCCTGATAGTCCCCTGACTTTTCCAGTCGCATCAAAATTCCCTGAGAATTCACAGTTTTCCAGGTTTTCCATGTTAGTAGACACTCTGGGAATATACATAACAGTAAACCAAAAAATGAACACACACACACACACAGTCTGAAAAAAAAATCACACACAAAGTGAGACTGTGTGTTCATATTTTTTGTTAACTCCCTAGACTCCAGGTTTCACTGTATATAAGTGTGCAGTTATTCATCAGTTGGGTCATTCCAGGCCAAATCACCCAAAGGTCGTACTCGACCCCCCTCAGTTTTGCTTCCAAAAATTATCATGGACTCCTTATTGCAAATAAAGATATTTTCCCGAGTTTTACTGGACAATGTTGAACCGTTGTCGATTTAGGCGGGGTCAAAGTTCGTCCGAATCGCGAAAACCATGCTACGAAAAAAGTTACCTACTGAGCAGTGTTTTGAGTCTAGGTGGACTTTAGTGACATAGAATGAATGTGCGTGGCCCTAACATTCTGCCAATATCAAGTTCATCCCTCGTGTTTGATTTTCGGCCAGCAAAACAGGGCTGTTTTTTGAAAAGCGATAAAAACCGGGCTGTTTGGTGGTACATCCTATTGAGAAGGTACTTTTTGATAAAAGTGAGAAAATATTTTTTATGTCCCACATGGTTACCCGAGGGCACACTGACCACCAACAACCCTCTTCTTTTCTCTCTCTCTGAACTGTCTCATAAGGCTAAAGAGAATCTCTCGTATTTCCGGTTAGTGCAAGCCCGGATTTAGTCATTCTTTACAGTAACATTCAACAGGACTGTGCTGTAATGTTCGTAATGCTGAAAAAATGCTAGAAATTATACCGCCGCCTCCCATAATAGTAATTCGCAATTTCCTTTTCTTTTCGCTAAGAGTGCACGCCTGAGTCAGTTCCAAACTTCTGAAGTTTTCAGGAGGACCTCGATATTCCCGGTTTCGAAATCCACGAGCTCGAAATTCGCGGGGTATAAGAAAAATGGTCCCTGGTTGTGTGGACGGAAAAAATGGTCCCGCAAGCACCTGTGCTGCCACAAATACAGGGCCATAGTTGGCCGATGGAGCACATCACAGCCGACCAAGTGTTACCATTCGCTCTCCTGATTTGAAATGCCATTCAATGGGCAACATAAAATCGATATTATTCGCTGCACTAGTTCGCTAGTGATATCGTCCTCTTGATGCCCGTATTTTTCTACAGTTGGCCGGACACGGGTTTTACAGTTGTCCCCTGCATCTTTTCTGTGTTCATGTTTATGTACAATGAAAGCTGTACACCCATTTATTCACTGTTTCATGGCCCGTACAACTCCGCTCCTGCTGAAGATACAGTTCACCAACATCCAAAGTATGAGAGAACAACTGCAAAGTCTGTGTCTGATCTACAATAGGAAAATAAGATACAGGAGATATGATATGCGATGTAGGAGCACCACCCAGTGAGCATCATCCAAAGATGTAATTTATTTATTTGACTGATTTATTTGTCAAAAATGGTTGTTATTTGACATCAATTATTACTTGAAAAAGGGTTGGGAATTAGGAATGAAAGACATGTATGGTATGCTTAGTCACTATGTGCCAGAGCGGGAAAACCTATCAAGTTGCCAAACGAGCTAGGGTGAACAAAGCGGCCCTTGGACTGCTTCCTGGATGCGAAAAAGTGGGCTAGCTTGAGGAATGTGTTTACGAGCCAGCGGATTACACAGAGATAAATGTTCCTTAGGATAGCGGCATTTACAACTGCAGCCTCCTTTGTTCTTCTCTTTTCTTTTACTGATTTATTTATTTTTATTTGTATCTTTTTTTTTCACCATTATTTCCGCCCACGCAATGAGGAATCACCTATTCCGGAACCCAAATTCAGGTTCTCGAAACAAGGAATACCAACGACAATGCTCGACTGCTTCGTATGATGATATGCCGTGCTTAAAAATTCGACATCACTATTTACCACACAAACTCACGAAATTTTGAAGTCTGTCCAAGTCATTTTAGCGAACGAAAGCCACATTTAAGCGACTTAGGCTTAGCAGGGCGGACACGATGGAACAGCACATTGGTTAAGTTTATTATTATGTTAGTACAAGTTCGGTGTTTGCATTCTCATGTTCAGGTTAGTCTAAGTGCGCTTTGGCAGTTTCCCGCGCACAACTGTGCATTTTATAGCCAGATAACATTTATTTACAGTAGTTTATTTTTCAACGAGGATTTCGATCACTTTATTTTGAGGTACCCCCAATTTTTCGATACCGGTTCTCTGGATTTTCCATCGTTGGACACTCCTTGCTGGTTGCATGTGGGACGACCCAAAACCTTTACCCGTCTGTCTTTGCACCGCGGACAAACGGAGGCCTACTGACAAAGATAAGGAAAAGCTCTGGGTCACTGGGGGTACTCCTCTGAACTAGTGACTCAATGCTGAACGAAAGGTTTGGAGTAATGTGAAGTACCCTGTGAAAACCAAGAGGTGTCTAAAAATATAGCACTGAAGTTTGCGGGTAATAATCAGCGCGTTACGGGGCGGAATTTGTGCTCAGAGACTTTCTCGCACGTCAAGTTCCTTTCATTTTATCTTGTTCATTTATACATAAAGACGGAGTTCAAGGAGTTTGAGGAACTTCCTTCTTTTTTTTTTTAATAGCTGTTGCTAAATGCAATGCATTTATTTAGGCTGATTGAGTGTAAGTATTAAGCCTATCAAAAGGCCAGAAATCATAACGCCGAACTATCAGAAAGCAGAAAGCCAAAAGGCCGAAAAATCGTAACGCCGAACTGTCAGAAGGCAGATAATTGTGCACTAAAAGCCCCTGAAATATAGATGCAACTATGAACTGAAGTCTAGGCAGACGATCAAGTATATCACAGCTGACCGAGTGTTATCATTCGCTCTCCGGATTTTTTGAAATTGGGAGACATAGGGCTCTTTTTTTCTTTTTTTCATGTGTGAATGTATAATTAAATCTACATTCCATTCAATGAGCAAATAAAATCGATATAATTCGTTGCATCAGTTCGCTAGTGATATCGTTCACTGGATGCTAGTATATACCTCTACTGTTGGTCTGACACAGGTTTTACAGTTGTCCCCTGCATCTTTTCTGTGTCGATGTTTATGGGTTATAAAATCTCTACACCCACTTATTCAGTTGTTTAAATTGCCCTTACAACTCCGCTTCAGCTGAAAATACGGTTCATCAACATAGAAAGTATTAGAGAACAACTACAACACCATTGTCTGACCAACAACAGCAAAAAACAAAAAAAAAAAAAACACTATATATGAAAATACCAGTATTCCGGTTGAGTTAGGAACCACGTCCGATGACATCCACGTTCAGCGAGCGTGAAGTCAGAGCCTCAGGATAGTGAGCATATGCATTCCATTTCATTGGTATGAATACAGAAGGTAATGTGTCGTCGTGCTCAGTATTCTGTAGTTACTTCCCTTTATAAAAGAACGCGGCTACCATTTTTCCCAACATATCTGCCAGAAATACGTAGAAGGTAGTGGGACCTTAGAAAATCACCAGTGATGAATCACCTCGTTTAACTGTCAAGATTTATTTGTTGTTGAAGAATCGCTTCCTAATCTTGCTGTGTTGTCTGTACTCAGTGAACTAAAATAGAGAGAGAGGAACAGAAAGAACAGATGTAATCCGCATAATGCAAGCGGTGCAGCGGGTGTAACTGCATTTATGTTCCTCGTTCAATGGTTTTACTATTCATTAACATGAATGTTAATTTTAAAAATCCCATCTCCCAATTTAAAGAAATAATGTGGACGAATGATAGCACTTGATCGGCTATGATCCGTTTCCTCAGCTGTTCACAACGGCACGCCTGTAATTTTCGGCACACGAAATCCCGCGGGACCATTATTTCTGCCCACGCAATCAGGGACCATTTTTTCCGGAACCCAAATTCACGTTCTCGAAACAATGAAAATCAACGAGAATGCTTGATTGCTTCGTAAGGTTATATGTCATATGCCGTTCTCGAGCGTTTTCTGGACAGCGAGAAGCGCATGTACAGGGAACAGCGCAGGGAAAGGGGAGCAGGGAACAGCGTATGTTGCCGTCTAGCGTGACTAAGTCATGGGTTGGTGCTGGGACTCTGCGTCAAGGCGCTCCAGAGTCTTGCATTTTCGTACTATGTTGAGTTGGCTCGCAGAGTAAACTTCGAATAAAGCGGTTGAAAATACATGCATTTTGATTGGGACCTGGTGAAACTTCGAAATAAGCAATAATTCGTAAAAATAATGATACGCAAATGAAAATGCATGCTGACATCCATAACATGAAGATGGCCTAGTTTCTTTTTCTCGTTTTATATTTAATAATTTGCTTTTTGGTGTTTTTTTTAACTCAGTGTCATTGAAGGTTGAAAATTGGATGTTCCTTGTCTGTCTCCATGTTTTTTCATAGTCTTCGCTGTTGTTTTTGAAAATGATTTGCATGACATTATTTAGATGGAAACAGACACAAACGGACAATTCTCCCATTTCTATCAAGCCTATGCTTCTTATCACCTTACCTTTTTGTGTGAGGTCCTGAACTACTTCCTTCATAAGATTCTGGTAGAAAGACTCTCCTCGTTCCACTAATGATACACCCAAGCACTCGTAGATTCTTGCGAACTCTGCACAGATAATAAAAGCAGATACGGCCTTTGGCATTATTAACACAACTGAGGTTTTCAATCAAATTCAATTAATTACATTTAGCATTTCATGTTCCCCTCCTATATGCACTACAGACAGCAGTCAACACTTCTCAGGCTGAATCTGATCACTGCTCATGAATCACAATTTTTCCCTAGTTTAATGCCCTGCAGCATCATGAGGGCGGTACAAGGCGTGGCAGGAACATTATAAGACGTTGTACATAGCATGACATTGCATAATGAAAAAAACAAACAAAAAACAAACAAACAAACAATGATGAAAAAGAAAAACGTAGCATAGAACCACAAATGTAACAGGCAATGCAGCATAAGGGCATTTAAGTGTCATGTGTTGCAGTTTGGAGTCTCTCTGAACTACACACGTTTCTCAAGAATGCCTCTTCCGATTTTGCTTATATCTGGTAAGCACATGGCTTCATAAAAGACATTTCCTGTCCTGTAGAAAGACCCTGCTTCAAAAAATGCACACAGGTGATGAGCATGGTAAAATAATATAATAACAAGAATAAAGCACATAGCACGTTAAAAATTAGCCCTTTTAACATGCCAGGAGGTACAGGACTGCATGAATGACAGTAACTTTATCCATTAAACTGAAAGACGTAATCATCCCATGATTCTCTTTTTGAATCCTTGTACAGTGAATGAGTTAATCAGTGAGTTAACACTTGTTACATACATGTTACATACATGGCGATGCTTTGTTCTGAAGATAGACTATTTGCTCCTTCAAAGTTTTCACACCATGATTTTCACATTTATAGATAGTGTTCCCTGACATTGACTGTCAAATTATCAATTGTTTTTATGGAAAAAGAACCCGCACATAACGATGGAACTTGCCTTCCTGAGTACCCGTACAACTATGTTGGAAGCCCTGCTGCTTGCATAGCAACTTTGGCACTACATGGGCTACAGTGGTGCGTTGCACACTCCTGTGAACGCTAGGACAACAGAAATGGTAAGGCCACGAAGCTCTATGCTTCATCATCGCACCTTTAACCCGCATTTTATGCCAGTTTTGATACTACTTTGTTTTCTCTGCAGCCAACCACTTTTTGCTGTAGCAACAAGTTGTTCACAACAATCCCCTTCAGTGTGTCACCTGCCAGTCAACATGGCATCCCAACCAAAGAAAGTTCGCAATCGTGGTCGAGCCTGCCCGCAGAACGAAGGTGACATCCACCGTCCAAAACTACGGCCTTTCACGATCTACAGTTTCATTGATTCATAAGGCTGAAGAGAGACTGCAAAAGGGAGCTGCCGATGAATCACACATGTGAAATGCAAGAAGATCAATGAGCACGCACGTGTATGAGATGATGCACCAAATGGCGACCAGTGAAAGAGGAGGATAAGAAATTTGTTGCCAATGAAACCCGATGCTTGTGGAAACAAGCCACAGACTCAAACTTAGTACAGTAAAACCTCGTTATATCAAAGTCGCTTTATTCGAATTATCGTTTCCTTCAAAGTAATGTGAAATCCCTGCCCATTTACATGTATTTACAACCGGATTAATCGAAGTGTGAGGAGAGCCAACTCCGTATACATTACGGAGCATGCGCCCCACAATAGGCTGCTGGTCGCCACCCAGAACATTCCCGAAAGCCGCATTTCCCTTATTTTCTTTATTTTCACCAAACAGAATCACTCTTGCAACCTCTTTTCCTTCCGTATAGCGAGAAGTGGGAAAGTAGAATGCACGAGGATGGTTCATTGACATTAGAAAGAGGGGACAGAGGGACTGCTCATGTGGCCTTAACATGTGGGTGGTTCCCCTGTGGATGGTTTTGTTTTGCGTGGCTCGCGTGGTTCGTGACCGAGGTTCTAAGTATCCCGAGGTGGAAGCCACACTACTTGAGTGCTTGAAGAACACCAGGGCTGCAAACCTCCCTGTGCACGGACCAACGCTCACCGCAAAGGCTTAGACGCTAGCATTGCAATTGGGCATGCTGAACTGCAATTGCAGCAATGGCTGGCTCAAGCGGTGCAAAAAGTGGCATGCTGTACGAAGCATGCATGTCAACGATGAAAGTGGTGCCATGAACCAGGATACTGTGGATACATGGCGATGAAATCGGCTGGCAGAACTTCTGGAAGTGTACCCGGAAAGGGGCATCTACTATCCTGACAAAGCTGCATTGTTTTATAAACTCCTTCTCACGCGGAGGTACACAACTGCGGATGGCTCTACGGCAGGCGCCAAGCAAAGCAAGGAACGAATCACGGATATGGTCATCTTAGGGGACAATGTTACCTACGTTCCTGTCATCAGTCCTGTGACAGACGCTGAAAGTGTGGACATTGTCATCAGTCGTCAGGATGTCGACGAAGGAACTTCGCGTCAGAGGAACCTAGCGAAATCCCTACGGCGGAGGAGACATGGTAACAAGGTAGAGTGCAGTGGCGGTGACAATGAACTGATGACATGCCTGTGGAAACTCAAAGAGCAGCTCCTCGCCGGCCGTAGGGCTACGTGCCAACCACAGTGACTGCGTTTGTTGTATGTCAATAACATAATGTCGCGATGACAAGGCATTTTCGCGTTTTCCTAGGTCTGAACTTACTGTTGTTGAAGCGTCTCCACTATCGAAATACCGCTTGTATAGAATTTTTTTGCGGTCCTGGCAACTTCGACATAACGAGGGCTTACTGTAGGTGATGAGACAACATTGGACTTAGGCGTAGGATCCTGTAGGAATAATGGCGTATGCACGAACTCAAATAGACAGTGTGATGATAGCCATCTTCACAATATTTTCTTAAGTAACAGTTATTTCACGGTATGCAAAAATAACGTCTATCTTTGAAAACATTGCATTCTCAGCGGCGAAAAGGTTGGCAGCGAAGCCGCAAAGGTTAGGAAGAGAATAGCAAGCCTGCACTGTCACTCTGTTAAGTGTGCGTTAGTCACCACGCGCAGGGCCCGCGACAAGGGGGGAGGGCAGCCAGGGTTGGAGTCCCGGGACTCTTCATGGGCCCGCCAAACCCAAGGCCTGACAGTTCCTAGCACAGTGAGGCGTGAGATGGGGGGCCCGGGCAGGACTAACCTGGAGTCATTACTGAGGCCCGTAATTTCTCTCACTGGCCCTGACGGCACCAGATGCTAATCACCATTCTCCTTCAGAGATGGAATGGAGACGCCCAACTACTGGATGAAGGCCTGAGGAGTCCGCAATCCATCATATGATGGAACTCTTGTTGGGCAATTCGAAGCTTCTCAGGAGCCAGTCGACGCGCTCGAATGTGCACTGAGCGGGCCTGTCATTGTTACATAATGTACAACATTGTGCTTCACGAAGCGCTGTTTGGAAACAGTAATAGATTTGGGAAGACCCTGGCGATGGCTTCAAAGCCGGACATTGGACAGAAACGTACAAGCATAGGGCTCAGAAGTGACGGTGGTGACAAAGAACCTTTTACTGTCAGACTGGTCTTAATATCAAGTAGGCACCTCTTGCTCATGTCTACCAGTAGCCCAAAGTGCACTAGAAAATCTGCATCAATAATGGCATGCGTCACACGTGTGACATAACAAACACCCAGCAGAAAAATAGGCGTAGTCCTATATCTACCATTTCCACGCGCTCATCATATACAGTCATGTGTCAATTATCCGGACACCTCTGGAGACGTCCCTTTTCGAATTTCCAGATAAGCGAACGAAGCAAACTTCCAGGGGAAACCCGAAAAATTTGTGAGATCTCTTTATAGTAGGGGTGTGCAAATAACAGATTTTTCAAATACGAATCGAACACATATAATTGGTGCCAAATACGAATAAAATATCGAATCATCGGCATACGGTATGTGGATATGCACACATTACAGTAGACAAGAGCATTTGTGAATAAGCATAACATAAGAAAAGAATAGAATCAGTAATGTATGCAGTGACTAGTAAGTGACAGATGCCCTATTCTTGGGATCACCCTCACACATAGACTATATAAGGTACAAGACCAGATGATGTACAAGTTGCAGGTTCACAAGTATTTATACAAGAAGACTAGTTGTTCTCTGTGGTCACATCACAGACGTTCCCTTCACGCGCACACCACAGCATCGGCTGCAGAGAGAATTTCCTGTGGCCTGTGGCGATGAACCTCCCCACTCTCCAAAGCCAAAATAAAGTTGTTGTTGCTTCAATTTCTTTCTCTGGTTCAGTTCATTTCGTCCATAGTAGACTGCCACGTTGTCAAATGTGTTCCGTACATGTGATGAGGTGGCTGCTACATTGGCTGCACCTTGCTCGGAGTCATTGCACGCTTGCACCACATTCGCACCTTGCTCACGGCCACCCTCTAAGGCTTTCTTGAGTTCTGTCTTTACCTGGTTTCGGCTGCCATCATACAGCCGCGGCACCATGTCTCGAGACAATGTAGACCTGAGCAGCAAGTGGTAATTCGGCACGACCTCTGACATTAGTACTTGAATCCACGATTTTCCATGATACTGTATGGTTGAAGATCAAGGGCCACCATCGCTGTAAGCTTGCCATCAAGAGCACGTTTCTTCTTCGCTGGCAGAAGCTCCGACACACGCAATACGTCATTAAGCATAGTGTGAAGTCACTATGTCAAAGAGATCTTTCTTGGGTGCGTTGGCGTTGGTCTCTCGTTGCATCACGAACTTGCATGCATCACACTCTGCCGATGACCGCGTAGATCTCTGAATATAGCTCCAAATGCTGCTGCATTCTTTGCGTTTTGTAAGCTATAAAGGGCTCAACGTCGTCCTCAGTGTCAGAGACATCTCATGTCTTGAACGGCAAGCGAAACCGCGTTTACCACAGTGCGGGCAGGAGGGGAGAGGTAGCCATGCTGAAATATCGATGGAAATTAGCTCAAAACAAAAACGAAACTATGCGGAAACCGAAACTGCAGAATATTTGGTCCCGTTTTTTACCCCGGATACGTCAGAAAACCGTTTCGAGTATTCGAAAATTATCGAATACCCATTACTCGAATTGAATACGAATAATTCAAATTTGTTATTCAATTCATATTCGAAATTTCACACACCCCTACTTTACAGCTCGAGAAAAGGAAACAAGGAAAAGATCGTTACTTCAAAAATTAATTCGAAGTCAGCTGCTTGAAATAGTAGGCACGCGTGTGACAGAATTTTGTAACAGCCACGGCACCCCCTGCGCCACCCTGCTGTTTGAAGAAGGGTAATGTCACAGAAAGTTGGTCCCACGCACATGTTTTTGTCTTTTTGCAGATGACTTTGGCATAGGCCAAAAGACAAGGCGATGTTTTCGGACGGCCAGGACATTGACATTCACACGTGGATTTCTTGCCCCCGGTGGGTACAGGTGCCCTGTACCCACCGGGGGCAAGAAATCCACGTGTGAATGTCAATGTCCTGGCCGTCCGAAAACATCGCCTTGTCTTCTGCTTATCGTCCACCATTTCTACCGTGTGCCCTTTCACACCACAAGGGAGTGACCTCTGAGAGTACAGAATGCACCAGCGAGATGTGACGCTATTCCAGAACAATATGGACACAGCACATGCCAGGGAGCAGGGACAGAGGACGTTGACACTCTTCCGGATAAGGGAATCAGAATGATCCAAGGTCCTGGAAGATTGTTCCCCGTACTTGCTGTCTGGATGCGGATAACGAATTCTGGATAACCGAGACAAAATCCAATGGTAGCAGGTTCATTCCCCGTAATGTAGTCCGGATAACAAGTTTTCTGGATGTCTGAACTCTGGATAAGCGAGACATGACTGTATAGGGATTCGTGTTCCGTTAGCAGCATCGAGGGAATAGAACAGGGTCGTTTCATGTCGCTGAGTGTTGGAGAGATGACGCTAATCTCAGCACCAGTGTTGATGAGGTACCAGATGGCTGTACACCAGTCCATAATGAAGAAGAATGGCGTGCACATTAAAATCATTAAAAATGGTACTCCCCATTCATCATCTCAAAATAAAGTTGTTTTTTAAAAACGGCAAAAATGTAAACACCCCAGTGCGAGGTTATGAAAAAGACAACACACACAGAGCACTGCATGCCATGCGTATGTCATCCTTGTCGTACCCTCGCACTGGGGTTTTTATCGCTTTTAACGATTTAATATGAGACACCAAACAACCCAATCTTTATCGCTTTTCAAAGAGGAGCAACAGGGCAAAGTGCCAACAGAGCTGGTCCCCGTCAATTGTTGGTGGGTCATTTCTTACAAAGGAATATGGCTGGATGCATTTGCAAGCACGGTCGCCGAATGTCTCGTGATGCCAACAAAAGGTACTTCTAGGGTTGGACGACGTTGAGTCACTATGGCGGCAAAGGAACTGGGGGTGCTGCCTGGGGGCACGTGAAGGGCGTGAACTGCAGGAATGAGGGATGAGCGAAGGGATGAGGCACGAGAGGACTCGGAGAAGCTAACAGCGCTCGTCATGTCCAGCCTGTATGTTAGCTTCTCCAGGTCCTCTCGCAGTCTAGCCAGTTCTGATTGCTCACTGGACACGGATGCTAGAGCCGGGGTTGTAAAGGCCTCAGCACGCTAGGCGGCCAACAGCAGAACATGCGATGAAAAAAATGTGCTCGCACATGTTTTGCATTTGTTTGTGGTCTTATAACACTGGGAAAACAAAAACACGGAGCAACAACAGTGCTAGCGAACACTGCTCTGCAAAACATTTAATGTTCTGCCCATGCTTTGCAATGCGTTCACACTGCACGAGCTCTCGTGAAAATGCGCTTGGGCAACATTCCATCATGGTGGATGAGTTGACGATACTGGTGTGCTATGCGGCTGATGTTTCCATAGGCAACAACGATAGTGGCATTTCAGCAGCACTTGTGCTTCATTACACTGCTGTACAAAGCAGAAAAAGTCTTAGGGCACGATGACGAAGATGGTGACACAGGCCATTGTTCATACACCGTGGAGCAGGGATGCTATGAGAATATACAGTCTGGGTTTAACGTTCCAGATGTACTAGCGCGCTTCTCAAATATTATGAATTAACATGATTTTCCACGCATTTTCCACATAATTTGCCGTGACTGTTATCGATGGAACTGTTGGTAGTCGTGTTTTCCACCGTGAAAATCGAGCAATGTCCAAAAGACAGCTTTTTGTTCTGCGCACATGTTCTCCATACATGTTTTCATTCATGACTACAATCACACTGACAAAACATTTACTGTCCTCCAATGTTTTTTGTCTGTTTCTGCAGTGTGGGACGACATGGGACGTGTGGCCAGGTTTCCAGGATGTCCATTTGACCATAGTAGCTGAATCAGTAATTAACCACCAGTGAGATTACTTTTTCTCAATCACTCCTCTATACCTTTCTTTTTTATTCCAATAGAATTAACAAGTAGACAGTGTGTTTGATTTGTGTTTGCTTTCTTTTTTTCCCTTCAAATAAACATGAATTCCCCCGTAGTGGTTGAAGATAACTAGAGCCTGAAGTTTTAGAGTTTAACCAGTATCTTCGACAAATTTGCACCCCGAAATTAAAGATTGCCTCTTTAGGGTGAAACCCGATTTTTAACCGGCAAATTGCCCTCACTGAGACATCTGTAGGAATGCACACTAACTTGTTTGGCAGCAAACGCAGTTATATCACCGTTTCTACCAACCAGTACAGTTAGTTTGAGTAACTGAGACCAATTTATCCCCAAATTTAGCATACTGAAAGTTTTTGCACCCAAATTTGCATAAATTTAGAGCACATGTTCATTTACCCAATTTTTACCCCCTGAATCTAAAAAAAAAAAAACATCCCAAAAAATTCAGGCTCGAAAGACAACCCACTGCATAGTCATGAGAAGTAGTGTGAGAACTGAAGACAACTGGATAACAGCATGATTCGACAATCCTACTTATGCAGCATTCCAATTCACTGTGATGCAGATTAAGATTCACCTTTTCTGGAGACTTCACAAATCATGTTCCAAGCTGTGATTGTGTCAGCATCATGGGACTGCAGTTTGACGACAAACTCGTATGCCCTCTTCTTGAAGTCTTCATCTGCATCAAAGCGCATTTTTGATGCCTAAAAATACAAAAATTGTTTCGCTAAGCCCTCTACTGGTTGCTTATGTGTTTGTCATGGTACCTTGTAAAATGCTTGAAGGTCTCCAATGGGTGGTGAATGAACAAGGTAGTCTGGAAAGGTATCTTGCAGATGGGCGATTAGCATTCCAAACTGAGTCCCCCAATCTCCAATATGGTTGAGACGCACTACATGATGACCTGCAAACTCTAGTAGACGGCTGATGCTTTCCCCAATGATTGTTGACCTGGACATGAATGATTAAAAATTGAAGGAAAAAAAAAAGCCTAAACTCATCAGAAAGGAGAGATTGCATCTATTTGGGACGCATTAACGAGGACAAAACTGCCGTGTTTGTTTAAAGCCACAGAGCTGTGTACGTACTAAACAGAGCAGGGAAATGAGAAATGTAAGCAACTACATTAATTCCACAGGGAAGCCAAATAGAAACAGACACAAAAATATGTTTGTTCCCTTACCAGAAACTGAAATGTAAACAAAATCCAAGGGTCATTACGACAAGCAAAACTGAATACAGCTAAATGGTAACTCTCATTCTCCTGCTCTATATTTCAGCGTACACAACTTACCAGTGTAACTGTTTATCTATACTTATTAACAGTATGAGAGATACGAGCACTGACACAGAAATCTCAATAAAGGTCCAACAAGTCGGCTGCATCTGCACTAGTGGCACTGTAGGCAGAGTACTAGGTTGAGTTAATTAGTGCAGCATGACCCCTTGTGTGGTACTGTCCCTGCCAGTCACACATGTGTCAGTAGGACTTCTGTTTTCAGAACTTTTGTTACCCGTCCAGTACTGAGCAGGAGAGAGGCTACGACCTTGCACATAGTAATGTACTTGTGCACAAGTGGCGATTTTTAAGATTCCACAACTGTCTGCACATTTTTCAAGTTGTCATCTAAGCAGTTATTCACAAATTTTGTATTGAAATTATTGTGCATGTGTTCAATAGTACTGCAGCACTGCTTACTGCGTGTTGCTATAAGAACCAGGAAGAGGTACTAAAAATGTCATGATGCAGAAAACAGATTGAACAATGCTTTCAAAACTATAGAAGTCATCAGGATTTCGATGTTCAAAACTGAAACCCGTGCAGAAAATAGCTTGGAAATGAAGACAGAAAGAAAAGGACGAGTTTTTATGAAAATGGTAACAGCAACTGCATCACAGTTTCCTCAATGGTCAGAGACGGGTATAAAATAATGTATTTGGCTTCAGAACTGTTTTCACAAGACGACACCTTACTTACACAGCTAAAATCTGAAGGATATTTTGTACAAAATCTGTGCAGTTCAAGCTGTGTGTACTAACTAACAGAATTTATTCGCCACATTTTCTAGTTTAGTACGGTATTTACATATTATATTACATCTTATTCAATAACAGTGTCAAATATTTAGGAGTCTGTTTTAACAGTGTTATGTCCTGGACTGATCATTACATGTGTGTTCGAGGCTAAGAAGGGTTTCCAGTGTATTGTATGGGCTACGTAATGCTACTTCACCTAGCTTCAGAGGAACTATACTTCAGAGTTTGGGATACAGTGTGCGCTGATATGGCATTACAGTATTCAGTCACTTGAATGAAGCGTGGAAAAATAAGAAAATGTGCTAAAAGGCTGCTTGTAAAGTTTGGTGTATGGTACTACACTTCCTGGTGACCCTGACTTGTTTGCCTTTGTACAACTTGGAGTCTAAAATTTGTTTCAGGTACACTGTTGTGTTAAAACACTTTTATTCAGATGCGTTCAAAATTCCTAATGTGATGAAACGACCTGTTAGAAAATTCTTCCCTCATTTATTCGGCATGCTATGTTCCAGCCATTTTTAATACCCTACCAAATGAATTGTTTATTATCCAGTCATGACTTCACTGAACACATTATCTCAGAGCTTCCTTTTACAGGTAGTAGTCTATTGATAACTGTGTGCTGTATAATTTTTGCTGCACCTTAGGGACATACTTTTCATTAGGTTGCACCATCTGTACACCATCTTTTCAATCACTTCAATCACTCACAATACTTTCAATCACTACTGACTCAATGTTACAGGTCCTCGGATTAGGCGGGCCTTTTATTGTATGTACTAAATGAATTGCCTGATAATAAAATAAAACTAATTAAATTGAATTTTATGGCAAGTTCATTCTAATAACATGACAGATATAAATAAAGGATGAATAAACAAAATAAAAAGGAACCAGGTTGACACATTACAGCAAATGTAAGCGTATAATTGAATGACCACATGGCATACGTGGAAACAAAAAGGGTCATACATAAGACAAATTAAACAAGTTTAAGCTATGGTTAACAAAACTGAAACAATGATTTGCCATCCAACTATGATGAATGCTCAGCCCATGAGATTAAGATGGAGGCCAATACCACTACCACGCAATAGCGGCAGTGTGCAGTTAACAGCATAGAAAATTGTAGATGAAAGAGTGGAACACGTGTTTGCATCCCATAGTTTTTTATTTAAATAACTGAAGGTTTCAACTGGCTCTCAATTCAAGATATATGCCATACATATGTTAGCACAGAGTTTTCCGATTTACTGCTCTGCACCCAATTTAATACGTACTCAATCCCTTTAAAAATGGCTTTGCTGTTTTTGTGGTGCATCATTTCGCTGCCAATAAGGCTTCAGAAGTCTGAGGATGATGAGTCCTTTAAGATAAGAGTACTGTATCACTAAAGGCCCTTTCACATCGCCACGACACAGACAAGACAGCCAATAAAAACGAGCATTTTTGTTGTGATTGTTGCTGTGTCACACTGCTCAGACAAAACACACAAACAAACAACCGTGTCGGCCAACAGTGTCCTCCGAGCGTGTAGTGTCGTAAGTCCTTGTTTTGGTTCCTTGTCACAGTGAAAGCACTCGATGTGGTCGACATAGTAATCGCGCCTTCTCACAACATCAAGAGCAATTGGGACTTCTCCCATTGTGCGTGCTTCCCCCTTTGGGTGGTTGTAAAGCAGTAAAAGCCGGGGTGGCAAGTCGCACACAGAAGCAATGATTATTAAAAATGTAACAGTACACATTTTTCCCATGCGTCAGAAATGGGCCACTGAGCTGGACAGAAATGTGGTCGATGCAAAGCCTTGTTTACTTTCACGGTTCCATGAAGCATAGCTACAGACTTTGTAGCAGCATGTCGATGCTAAGAATAAATTCCTTCAGATCATAAATCATGTACTTGTCTGCTTCCACTAAGTATTTGCTCGATAACTGAGGGGGTCAAGAAACAGCTTCTGCTCGGAGAGCAGGCATTCACTTGCTATCATGGGCATAACGAGAGTGGGGCAAGGAGGCAGAGCCCCCCCAAGCTTCAAGCCCACTTGTGAAAATTGTGCACTCTTAATTCATAGGTCTTCCTGATGTTTCTCAAATGTCATAACAAAATGAGCCCCTGAACACCCACACAGTCCGCAGCATCCATCTCCAGAGAAACAGTTAAGTTAGGGCTTTTATCCGTACCTGAGGTGGCCTACGTGCATTTCCTTGGCAATGTTGGGAGAAGAGAAATCAACCACGACTTTCTTGTGAGGGCCAACACTTGGGGGAGGTAGCACCCCATCTGTCAAGAAGCGTCCAACAGCACTTCTAATGTGGTCCTGGCTGAGTGTTACATTGATGAATCCTGGCCCAGCTATGCTGCACTTCTCAATCACTGTGTTTTCGGGCAACATGGCCATTATTCGCTTGGCTACGTCCCTTGGAGACACATTCTTTCCTTCTTTCTTCAGCATCTGAAAACAAAAGTGACAAAAGTAAGTAGAGGTAGGCTTCAAGGTTCCTTGTATGCTGGTTCCACACAAATCATGAGCAAACACTAGGCGACGAATGAGCAGTTTCGTCGTCATTTCCGGGAAGTGACTGCAATACTGTCCTAGGTGATGAGGTCAAGCCCAAAAGATAGATCACAACCTAAATGTTCACAAAGAATATGTCTGCTATCAAACGACTGACCACACCTAGGCTAAGGCAACCTGGCACTCAACCTCCATGAATCAAGTGGCTGGGTTACTTGGACAAAATGATGGTGAATACGTAGCGACCAACAGAAGTATGCAATGGAGCAGCCGATTGCTCTTGCCCAGTGATCAGAATGGCAGGCGACAGCACAGAGTTTTAAGAGGTCAGAAGGGACAAATCTTCAGAAGCCACACTGGTCACCAATTTGTAGAAGCTATGCTCTCAGGTAACTGACAACAGTAAAGCTTCTTGTTGAGCTGCTTTAATGTCTGAGAAGGAACTTCACTGGATTTTTAATGCACCTGACTTTCTCATCATCGTGTGGCCGCTACAAATAAACTACATTCAGTTTTGTTCCATTTTTTTGCACAGAGATTTTATTAAACAAATACTAGAGGGCAAACACATGCATTTTACCCTGGCTATTTCGACTGCAGGCGCTTGAACAAGTGTTCGCCCTGACCTACAAGTGACTTGTGGTTTTTGTCTGACTCACGTCCAAGATGCATGCTAGGCTTCAGTTTGACTCATGGTGGCACTGGCAAAAGCACGGACGAGCTCAAAAAAACTCATGGTTAAGAAGGGCCTTTCGTTGCCAGCCTGCGATGTAATGCCAGCCACCCAATAGTGAGGCACGCGCTCCTTTTTCTTTCTATCTTGTTGCAGCTGTACCCTCTTGTTTTGGCACCTACCCCCATGTCTGAAGCAGAGCAGTCTACCGCAACAGACCATTCTTGGCAGGAAATAAAAGTGCTCGTCACACCCCAGAAGTAGCTGAGAAATATTGCAAGCCACCAATTTTCTCAGGAAATGTTTCCCGAAGAAAATATTTTGCATGACAGTTCCTGACTGTACAGTATGTTCACATCACACATAAAGTACCGTATTCACTCAAACCTAAGCCAACCTTTTTTTTCCAGAAGATCCTGTGTTCCAAAGTCGGGGGCCATCTTATATTAAAATACTATCTGCGCCACAATGAGGTCAGAAGAGAGGTGGGAGAGGGGTGATAGGGTCAGGACAATAGTGCGACACGACTGATGCCACATGTTGTGGTTGTCAGTGTGAAACAAAATGAAGCAATGCAATGCGGCAATACAGAACAGCATTCATTTCATTCACTCTCAAGGCACTGTTATGTGTAGACTACTCTACTGCGTTTAAACATGAAGTTATCAACAGTACGCATCAACAATTTAGCGACGGCAAGGATGTCTCAGTATCAGAAGTGAATGTTAGAAAATGGCCACAAACTAACACCAGCAAGCATGATGAAGTGCGAACTGCTAAACCTGCTAGCTTGTCATGCTAGCGTCATAGATTTGAGAAAATACGGTAAATGTAAAAATATGTAGAATAAGGTGCTGTGAGGTATCTGGCATTCGAGCCCAGCCGTTGAACTCATCTTCGCACGGCGAGTTCGAGGCTTTCGCTTCTCATATTCCCACCCTTGTTTATCTTTCCTGTCGGGCTTTGTCTAAGGCAGTCCGCACCTTGTCGTACAATAAACAGCTCTCTTATAGCGACAGCTCGACTGGGGTTTGGTTCCTCTACGGAGTGTAACACACAACATGGTGTCAGATTGGGATCCATGGGTCTACTCTTCGTATAGCGTGGATTTCTACAACTGTGCAAACTCCAATCCCTTAAACGTGAAGTATGGCAACGCCCGTGACGACGACGACGTACAAGATAGCACCTCCAGACTCGTTCTCTTTCAAACCCAACGAGTGGCCAGCATGGAAGCGAAGATTTCTCCGATTTCTGTCGGCTTCCGGATTGGAAGGACAGAAAGAGACCAACTTGGCGGACACGCTCGTCTATGTGATGGGACACCAAGCCGAAGACATCCTTCAAACGTTCAAGCTCAAAGCCGAGGAATCAACCAACATCACAAAGGTACTGGAAAAATTCGAAGAGAATTTCGTACCTAGACAAAACGTGATTTACAAGCAAGCCCTGTTCAACACTCGAGTCCAAAAGGAAGCTGAATCCGTGGAAGATTTTGCAACTGCACTCCACGTCTTATCGGAAACTTGCGACTATGGCGAGCTAAAAGAGGATCTGATCCGAGACCGTCTAGTAGTAGGACTCCTCGATCGCAAGCTGTCAGAGAAGCTGCAGCTGGATCCGGAACTCAACCTCGACAAAGCGTTGGTCACTGCCCGACAGCATGAAGCGGTTCGAAAGCAGCAGGCTCACCTTCGACCGGGTCCCGAAAGAGACGGCAACATCGATCGCATTATTAAACACTCATAAGGGAACAGATCAGCCACGAAGAAACACCACCAAAAATCTTCAGAGAGCTCAGAGAACTCCAGAAGCAAGACATGCCATTGGTGCGGCAGGGATCCACATCTGAGACAGCAGTGTCCTGCGAAAACTGCCATCTGCAACAAGTGCAAAAAGAAAGGACGTTTCACACTCGTATGCAAATCCTCCTCAATAGTGCACGCAATTGAAGCACAGCAGGACGTTGGCTTCGTAGGCATCGCTGGAGGAGATAGCAGCACAAGATGGGACATATCAGTGCTCCTAAACGGTAGGCCACACCTTTACAAAATAGACATCGGAGCAGATGAAATCGTTATATCTTATGAAACGTTCTGCCAGTACCGTAATCCAGGCATCGTGCTTACAAAGCCCAAAAGACAGCTACACGGTCCCGATGGCAAACCACTCCAAATCCAAGGAACGATCGATTGTGACCTCGAGCTAAATGGCAAAAAGGCAACACACGTGATCTACGTGGTGAAGGGGCCTAGGAAGTCGTTGCTTGGCAAACCAGCAAAAGAAAAGTTTTGTTTGTTCCCACAAGTGAACAACTGGCTTCTACACCTCGTGTCGAGGGTACCGAGACAGTCCACCTCTGCAATCCGCGTAAGGACTTCCCTCAGCTCTTCTGAGGACTCAGTAACCTCAAGGAGGCATATACTCTTGTTCTCAAACAAGATTCAAAACCGTATGCTGTCGTTTCTCTGCGCTGAGTGCCGCTCCCTCTCTTCAAAAAGACACAGGAAGAATTAGAACGAATGCAGAAACTTGGGGTTATCTCACCAGTAGATGAGGCAACAGAATGGTATGCTCCAATGGTGGTGGTTCCGAAACCGTCAGGAAACATCCGTACCTGTGTTGACCATTCAGAACTCAATCGACATGTGCACCGCGAATGGCACCCCATACCCTCAGTGGAGCAGACACTAGGACAGCTCTCAGGTGCAAAAATATTCTTGCGGCTGGATGCTAACTCTGGCTTTTGGCAAATTCCTCTGAATAAGAATAGCCGACTGCACACGACATTCGTCACACCATTCGGGAGATTTTGCTTCAATCGCCTCCCATTTGGCATCAGTTCGGCGCCAGAACACTTCCAGAAGAGAATGGCGAGGACCTTAGAAGACCTCGAAGGGGTACTCTGCCACATGGATGACATCCTGATCTACGGTTGTACAGAAGAGGAACATTCCCAGCGACTGAGGAAAGTGCTACAACGATTAGCTGACGCACAACTTACCCTGAATTCCGAAAAGTGCATTTTTGAACTTCCAGCATCACTTTCCTAGGACACAGAATAGCCGGCAATGGCATTCGACCGGATAATAGCATCCTTAAGTCAGTACAGCAGATGCCACCGCCATCAAACAAACGCGAACTCCAACGTTTACTTTGCATGGCAACGTATCTGGCGAGATTCGTGCCCCATCTGGCTTATGTTCTACATCCCTTAACATCAATGTTAAGTACGAAAAGCGACTTCGTCTGGGACAAGGTGCAATAACACACCTTTCAACATTCTTTTGACATGTCCCATTCTGGGGATTTTCGACCCAACAAAGGACACCATCATATCTGCCGACACCTCCGCGTACGGACTAGGTGCAGTTCCAAGGCAACAGCAAAGCCATGGAAAGCTAAAAGTAATCGCATACGCGTCTCGCACCCTGACCGAAACAGAAAGGTGATACGCACAGATCGAGAAAGAAGCTCTAGCCGTGGTGTGGGCTTGTGAGAAGTTTAGGGACTACCTCATTGGAACCCGGCTTACTCTAAAAACCGATCACAAACCGCTAGTTACCCTTTTCTCTACCAAGTCACTGGATGACCTTACGCCAAGGCTGCAAAGGCTACATATGCGTATAATGCGTTTCTCCTACGACATTGTTCACGTTCCTGGGAAAGAGCTCTTTGCTGCTGATACTCTGTCAAGAGCTCCGCTTCCCACAACAGAGTGTGGAGACCTCAATGAAGAAGTTCAAGCTTACGTACAATGCGTAACAGCCAATATACCAGCTGATCCTACTTGCCAGCAATTGGTCCGTTTCACTGAGCACGACTGGCCAAGCAAATAGGAACCCCTCACATGACCTTAAGCAATTCTGGGATCATCGACACTAACTGTCTATTAGCGGTAAAATACTGATGTACAATTCAAGAATAGTCATCCCACGGTCCATCCGCAACAACATTCTACAGATGCTACACGAAGGTCACTTTGGAATTGTAAAATGTCAACTTCGTGCAAGAGACTCAGTGTGGTGGCCAGGGATAAATGCAGACATCGAGCAAATGGTGAAGGACTGCAACATGTGCACGCAACACCGCATCAACAGGAAAATGCCACTAATGCCTACATCATTTCCACAACGTCCATGGGAAAAGGTAGCAATGGTTTTGTTTTGCCTAAACGGACAATGGTGGTTAATTGTCACAGACTACTATTCGCGCTACCCTGAAATTGCGCGACTATCGAGTTTATCGGCTGCAACGGTTGTGAACCACTGCAAATCCATTTTGCACGACACGGAATACCGAACGAAGTAATATCGGATAACGGACCACAGTTCGCCAGTGCAGAATCATAAGAATTTCGAAAATTCGCAGAGGAATTCAAGTTCAAACGCACCACTTCAAGCCCGAGATATCCCCAAAGCAACAGCATGGCAGAAGCAGCCGTTAAGATTATCAAAGGATCTATAAAGAAAATGGGGGATCCGTACGAAATGCTTCTTTCCTACCGGTCAACACCCCTCAAGAATGGCTACAGCCCAGCTGAACTACTGATGGGTAGACGATTGCGAACTACACTTCCCGTAGCAGAAGATATGCTGCTACCCAAGAAGGTAGACCACGAGGCCGTAAAGAAGGGTGTAGAGCTACTGAAAAAGAGACAGAAACAACAGTTCGATAGACACTATGGCGTTCAACCTCTCTCTGATCTTGATGAGGGTCAAGATGTATGGGTCATCGATGTACAAAGAAGAGGATGCGTGAAAGGCCCAGCCTCAACACCACGTTCCTATCTTGTGGCAACAGAGCGGTGATCTTCACTGCAATCGGTCGCATCTCATCCCGCTGTCACACAGTTCATGTGATGACCAGTTGGCCGAAACTACAGACCTCGCAGATGCACAAAAGCATGAAAGTATTAGCACTTGTGAGAATATGTCTCACATGCATACCAGGAGTGGACTCTGCATTACACCAAAGGCTTTTCCCAAGTCAGAGACTTCAAAAGAAGGAGAAATGTGAGGTATCTGGCATTCGAGCCCAGCCGTTAACTCATTTTCGCACCGCGAGTTCGAGGCTTTCACTTCTCAAACTCCCACCCTTGTTTATCTGTCCTGGCGGGCTTTGTCTAAGGCAGTCCGCACTTGGTACTCATACAATAAACAGCTCTCTTATAGCGACAGCTCGACTGGGGTTTGGTTCATCTACGGAGTGTAACGCACAACAGGTGCCATATCAAATAAGGTGCTCAAGGTGCCATCCATGTATGTGTCCTTGGAGAAGGCACAGCTAACACGGTTCAATGACATACGAGCCAGAGGAGCTATGTTCACAGAGTCTAAGGAACACTCCCTGGCAAGTTATTCGGTTATCAAAAATCAGCAAGCCAAGCACAGATAACAGCTCTACAGTTCTTTGAGCAACACAAAGGCATGCAGAATGTGTTTGTCATTGACCATGCAATAGTACTGTATAACTGGAAAAACAACAGACTGAAAATGTAACTAAGACTGTTATCAGGTTTCTGCAAGAAGTTCTTCAACAATGCCTTCTGTTTCCCAGGGTATAATAGATGAGCCTTGTTTTATGCACAGGGTTTTCTATGGTGCATATCATATGCTGTTCATTAATACAGCAATTCACTTTATGACTGGTTGAATATACCAGCAAAGATGATGATGTGTCACTGTCTGTCACCCTCTCATGACAGACATCACGTTCACTGTAGTTCTTTCAGCATAGTAAACGTAATGCAATCTCATTGTCTTGTCTTCCACAAAATAGTGCTGTGACCAGCATAGCATCGAACAGAGCGCTGACAGGGGATACTACATCGAGAAACAATCGGAACAAACCTGACTAACATGGAAAAGCCTCACCTGCTCAAGAAGAAGAAAGCACTGCGAACACAGGTAACCACATTGTTGAATTATCTTGAGCGACAAATGGCTGGTGAAGAACAAGATATAATGAACATAGAAGAGAGGGTTGAACGCCCTCAGAGCATTAATGCAATCCTTTAAAATGTTCATAGTCAAACCAAGCCAATGAACACCTGATAGATAAAACACCAGCCAGTATAAAACACAGATAGATTACCAAAACAGAATTGGAACCGCCATAAAATAAATTAGGGTAAAGTTCTGTCGGTGACACCTACAACGAGTACTGAAAGAATGAACAACAGTCTCACAGGAACTAATGTTCAAAATCTCATGTCAGACTGACTGCCTACAAGGCGCTTGCGCTTCCTATCATACAATACAGAACTATTGTCTGAGATCCGCACACAGTAACTAACAAAATGAACGTTGAAAGGCAAGCTGTCAGATTCATCTACAGGTATTTTGGTCGAGCACATCTGCATCCTCGCTGTGTTAAAGGGCTAGCCACCCTACGCTAGACTCATTGTTCAAATTTTCCAGACTAAAGCTTCTATGCCAATCACTAAACAACTCACGGCTCTTATCTACTAGATTATTATTTGATAATCGACCTTCAAAACATAAGCATGATTTTGCCCTAGAGAAATTCCATCCCAGAACCGATATCTTTAAATTCGCATTTTACCCCAAAACCATTCACGACTGGAACAGGCTATCGAATGAAGTGTTTTCCGTGCAAAACCCATCCGAATTTTACTGCAACCTAGAATATTTATTGTACAACCACTGCACCTGTAACGGTCCACGACTGTAGGACCAACATTATGTTCCAATAAATAAAGAAACATCAGGAGACTTCCATGCAACAGGATATATCTAATCAAGCAGACAGAGCAGTCTGGCTTCCAAAACTAGACTTGGTGAAATTCGAAGGCGAAATACAGCAACGGTAAATGTTTTGGAGTCAGTTTTGATCAACTATCCATGGCAACCTGAAAAACCATCTCTCAGTGATAAAATGAACTATCTCATAGCTGTGTTACAAGGAGAAGCAACCAGTGCTGAAAAGGGTGACACATCATTACACGGACTGCTGGAAGTTGTCCATCTACCTCGCATCGTTCCTTTTACATATGCTGTAGTTCCTTATAACATGCTTGATGTGCACAAGTTATTAAACACTTTCTCTAACTTGTACAAGTGTGTCACATACTCCAGTATGCAGCACTTGATGATGAGACTCAGTTTGGCATAATATGAGTTTGTAGGAATTATGATGGAGTGACGCTCTACAAATGATTGTTGGCTTGATTGCGCCAACTCACAAGATGTTACCATCATCCAGAAATTGCCTCAGATTCCATAACTTAGATGTGTGTCAGCTTCCCTTCCTTTAAACCAGTGTTTCCCAAACTTTTCCAGTACATGACCCCTTTGGGTAGTACCAAACCTACCATGGCCCCCCCACTTTTATAACCCTTCCAAAAATTTACAATGTTACAATATAATAAAATTTAAAATTTTTCAATGACGCAGATACATTTACACTGTAATTTATTTAAAAGACATTAACAACAGAGAGAGCTACCAAAAATGCATAGAAATGTTTTTTTAACAAGGATTGAATTAATCATGTCTTTTAATGAGGGATGTATTTGTTTTCTTGATACAAGCAAATCAATACGTTGATCTGGGTGGCTAAAGGCATATCGCATGTCTGCTTGGACCCTCCATGACCCAAGAAAAAGGCTCATGACCCATAGTTTGAGAAACACTGCTTTAGACAGTTTATTTTGTCTAAGAACGCAGAGTTTTGCACCAATCTACACTAATTTTCTGCAATCTTAACCTCATTCACAGACAGTGGACCTTCTTGTATCGTTGCCTGTCTCATGTTCTTTGTGAATCAAATAACCCACACTGTTAAGCGATGAAGGCAATTTATGCTACTAGAACCTTCCGTGTTCAGTATTGGTGGGTAGCATTCGTGAACTGCTTGCAACACAGTGTGGTTGCTAAATGTTAGGCCAGCGATGTCAATGCTGTCTAGGATCCGGCATTGAAGACCAAGTGTATTGCTTGGTGTCGTGCAGCTCTTTAGCGTCTGTCGATATGTGCTGTATGTCGCTAATAACAGCAGCAATAAATGCTTTCCTTGGAACAAGTTTTGCCATTCCCTCGTAAGGCACAACAAACGTATATTTTGGCAATGAGTGACCAACTTCAGGAGGATCGTGCAATACAGGCATGGCCCTTTTTTCACCAGTTCACTCCTTCGTCTAGGAAGGAGATGAAGACTTTGAAACGTACCTGAGAAGGTTCAAGCATCTCCTAAAGGCACACAAGATTGATGAGGAAGAGAGGAAAGTAATCTCGCTGGTTACACAAACGACATCATGCTGCTCTCAAAGCTTTTTTTTTTAAATCTGTAACAGATAAAGATGAACAGCTGGCATGTCCCACGGCTTGCAACCCTAATTTCAAGTCCTCCTGATGTTATTTCCTTGGAGTCCCTCTATGCTGCTTTAAAACTATGAACAACTATGTTACTTAAACTGGAAGGCGAAGGACTGGCTTGCACGCACACATTTTGGGTGAGGTGCACATGACATTTTCCATGCTAACTCTCAACGTCATCCTTTGTACTTGCGACCCTTCATGAATTTGACTCGTTTTGTATACGTACAGCTCACCTACAGTCTAAACAGGGTGTCAGCAAATGAAAAAGCTGTACCACAGAAAAAGTCCTTTACTTTTGCATCCTTTGAAGGGACAGTCAAATCCGTTCCAGTTGATTTCGAAACTATAGGCTCCGTGCTCGCCAGGGGGCAGCTCGACGCTCTGCCTTCGGCTCCACTTAGCTCCGGAACTGTTCGCAACTGGATAGGTGAGCTGGCTGCAATGGCTGTAGTTTTGTACTTCGTGGCTTCGAGAATTCTAATTGATCTGTTATGCAACTTTTTCCGGAGTTCTAACTTGAAAAAATGCATTAAGCTTGACGAGAGTGGTCATATGTGTGGAGTCCGTGAAACTAAAAACAAATAAATGTTGGCCCAGTCGTAATTGCAAAATACACTACACTGCACATACTGGTAAACATGGTTATTGTGTACAGATCAGTCGGTGCTGTGTGAATCCAATGTTCCGTTGAAACAGCCAGCCCTTTTAGTACGTGATGAAATATTGTTTATGCCACTGTCTGTGTACTGCTGTCTTTCCAAGCACCCATTATGGTGTCCCGAATTGAACATTACTTATTTGATGCACGACGATTTTGACATTTATTTTACCTCACAACATAGTATACTTATGAAACACGTACAGAAAGTGATCTCATAGTTAAAACCAGTTTCGATATCGCCTTACTAACAACAACAGATACCGAGAAACTCTTCCATTAAATGGAGTACATTCCAGAATAAAAGAGAACACAAATGAAAATGCAAATCAGTATTTAATGCAATGTAATAAATCAGTATCATAAATCAGTTATCGCAATATAAGTGAAGATATATTGCTGTCAGTATATTCTCTTGCTGTGTTCTTTTCTTTTTTTTTATATATTTTGAGCGATTTGAGCAATGTGGTGAATCACAGGCAAGATTGCTTGCTCAGACTTGTCGCACTTAGTGTGTGCTTAACATGAGTTGGCAAAATTGTATCGTGCTGACGTTTCCCGCATATTAAAGTGACGGTACACCAAAGTTCAAAGAGTTTAGTACAGTCTTCTAGGGGTTACTAGTCATTTACCCTAAAATTTTCTGAAGTTCAGCAGCAGGTGCTTGTGTTGCCATTCAGCAAACACTAGTCCCCATATTGTCTCTAAAGAAAGAATTACTCTTCTGCTTGAAATTTAGAATGATATACTTGCTTTAACAAACAAACAAAAATCTTACCTTGCTGATTGAATCATTTTGAGTGACAGATACCCAGCGTTGTCGCGATCGGCTTCCCTATTTTGAACAGGGAAGCACTGAAACTTGAAATGCTTCCCAGTTTCGTTGTCAACATCGCTCTCAATGTTAAAACAATGAAAAAGCAACAGTATCTCCTGTTATGACCATCCTTCGTTGACACGTTTCAGTGCTGGAATGTGCGTTTTCCATTGCCACCATATGCCAACCACCTACCCAGTTGGAAACGGCCTTCACGGGAGGGGGCGCTACCAATACACCAAAACCTTAGTGCACAGAGCCTATAGTGTCATTTTGTTTCTCGTGGACCACTGACCACGGTATCGAAAATCCCCCGCGAAAGAGTGACGTTGTATTTACTGTTACAGTTGAACCTCATTATAACGAAGTAGCACCGAGACCCAAATATCGTTTCATTATACCTGATAAGGGCTATAAAAGTAAACATCAATGAATCACCAAACGTAGCCGCGATGGGGCCTGTGAAAGTGGCATACGAATGGGGGCAGCGGTAAACTACAAAAATGTGATATTTCAACATATGGGGAGCATTATAAAAATGTGCAAACTCACCTTTCACATTGAGTTGCAACGAGAAAACAACCACTAGACACAACGTGGTCATATTCCTTCAGTCCAGAAGACAATTTATTTGAAGAAAAGTTATCTTAGTCTGGCGGTTCTCAAGCGCGTTCACAAGAATGAACTTTTCCACCGTATCTATGCAACACAACACTCTTTCGACTTCGGTAGTTTTGACTGTGGTGAGCTTCTCAAGATAGCTGCGCAGCTTGCCATGTCCGCTGCCTCCCAGCTTTTTAACGGCGGATATTCAATTTCGTCTGTGCTGTCTTCTTCGCTGTTCTCGTCACCTCCCGGCAACGCAAGTTGGTCGACGATTTCTTGGTCAGTTAGCTCTGGTGCCATACACAAGTTGTCGTCGGCAGAAACAAAGTCATCAAAAGATATCTCTGACAAGGCCAATCGGCGCCAATTTGCGGCGTCTGTCGACGGCTCCGATTGCGATTGACTTTCAGGCGGAGCGTCCACAGCAGGTAGAGTGAACCTGGCATTCATAAAGCAGTTCCTTATTGTCGATCGCGTCACCTCGTTCCAAAACCTGTATGTAGTTTCGTTTCCAAAGAGATCGCTTTCCGTTTGGCTGCCATTCCGCCAACTGTGAGGCAAACCACGTGGTTTCTGCACGTGCACAGCCGTATATTAAAAGGGAGTCTGGCCATTGGGAGGAGTCACAAAAAGAGGCTCGACCTGTCAATCACAGTTTCGCTCCTCTGATTGGTTTGCTTTTTACCAAGGGGGTCGCCATGACACCATACTGCCACCCAAAATGGCAACGAAAACAAACACAGTGAAGCGGGGATTTCGTGACAAAAAATTTTCACAGATTAACCTGATTTTACGCTGCAAATGTACATCCTAATATAAGTTTCTCGGAAATCAGTTTCATCTTATGCTCATCCACTGATATCTAACTGAAAATAATACGTTTTGTCGACGTGTTAGGCCTAGTGAACATGGCGATCACAACGAAATCATAACAAAAACGGCGCTGTGCTGTACAATCTCATTTTTAACAGCTGGATTTCATGGATATAAACATTCTTGCCTCTTATATTCCAACTATTCATGTAGATTTGTTTAAAAATCACACCGACAACAGAATGTGTCCCAGCAGGTGGTTCTGCCGGCAGCGGTACAACGACGGAAGCAGACGACAATTCCCGACGTGCCTTACGCTCCCTAGGTGGCGCTTATCAAATTTGCACCAACAATTCACTACTTTTGCAGATTGCGAGAGGTATCCATTTCAATCCCATCCAATCCACTTGCCACCCAAAATGGCGCTGCCCAGGTTGGATGGGGGGGGCAAATAGTGAGGATAGGCTGATTGATAGCGCCCCATATTTCAAGACTTCATTGGTCGGAAAGCTGAAAAAGTGGGTGGAGCTTCAGGTATAGGCATGACCCATTAATGGCCAGACTCCCTTTTAATATACGGCTCTGTGCACGTGCATGCGGTGGCGCCCTGTGCGCGCGTCCATTGAGGTGATCGCCGCGACAGCGGCTGAAACGAGCGAGCGTGCGTGCGTATTTTCGCACATCATGTAATTTGAACGCCTGAGAGCTCGCATTGGTTGCACGGTCTTTTTTTTTTTTTTTTGCTCGCGCACGCAGTTGAGCAACATGAAAGGCCTAATATGCTACGTTATAACTAGGGTTCCGGGTTTTCTTTCTGGGCGTTATTTTATTTCTGGGCGTTACCGGAGGATGTTTTTCGGACTTTATTGTTTTTTTCAAAGAGCGGAGTTTTTCGGAGTGTATGGTTTTAGACCTCAGTTAATATCCTAAATTCGAAGAAAATTTGATGACGCACGCACAATTGCGCAGCGAAAACGCAGTTCTCACATTTATTGCTTCAACACTAAAGAGACACAAGCTAAACAATAAATTTCGTGTGACGTACACTGAGGTGTTCTGCAATTCCAAATGCATCCTTTCCGTGTGCAGTGCTCACTGTTATGCGACAGTACCTACATATGACAACATCTGCATCGCGATCGCGGGATGATGTGAACTCCTCGAAATCAGGGTACTCCTTGATGTAGTCGCAGGGCAGCTTTTGCTTGTGTCCCATCTTGTTGTCAGCACTGCAACTAGTTGCCTTTTCAAAGAGACCACTCCGTATGACCTCGGTTCGATGCTTATTTTTGTGCTTAGGTCACATGTCGGACAAAGAAATTTTAAAACAGACTGGGGGAAAACCCGGGCGGTGAATCCTCAGGTGGTCGATATGACCGCAGAAGAAAACGATAGGTCACAGAAACCATTATTATGTTGCCGTGGGGCCAGTATCCGAGGTCAGAAGCAACCCAGGACACAAAAGGAGGCGGAGTTTTTCGGATTAATCCGAATTGCTTAAAATTTTACCAGAGTATGTTTTTCCGATTTTTTCGGATAAATCCGAAAACCCTGAACCCTAGTTATAACCATGCATGGAATTTTGCGTTGTTGGTTTCGTTATAAAAGTAGAACTGCCATTGAAATAAAGCAGAAATCGACCAAACTTTACATTCACTTCGTTATAACCGATAATTCGTTGTATCCGTGTTCGTTATAACGAGGTTCAACTGTATTCGATGGAATACATGACAAGAGCCGACACCAGATGTTGAGAGTATTCCTGAGAGAGGGACTCTAAAAAAACGAGGAAATGTCACCCCCTAAGAACCAATGAGGGCGCACCCTTGAGAAATGGAATGCTGCAGCCGTGGTTGCCCGGTGCAACAATACTTGTAATTACTTAGTTTGTACAGTCAAACTCCTTTATAACGAACTTCAGGAGACCGCGGAAAATCTTTGTTGTAAAGGTAACTTCGTTAAAATGGATGTTTCAAAGGAAAAATGCCTTAAAATTCTAGCAATCTTGTTTATTGGTAGAATTTCGTTGCTCTGATCAAAACGCACCTCAGACATTCATCCTACAACAGACATGGGATCTTATCTATGTTTTGACCTTTTTACCCCCCTCGCAAAAACAAACCGCGAAGCTGTGTGACGAAAACAGCGACCAGAACACGTGGAGGGAACATTTCAGGACAGATTCTGGCAACATTACACGTCACCATTCCGTAAGTCGGCTTCATGTAATGCCTGTGTGCTTTAGGAACGCTCGACTCACAGGTGGAAAGCACGTGCAGGGCCCTTTGAATCATCTCGCGAATTTCGTCAGCATAGGCCAAAAACGAAGACACAAAAGCATTACGACTGGCCTCTTTCACTGATAGTAATGAAAAATGAACAGTCATTGCCTATTTTCTTGCCTCAATTTTTTTTCTGGTTTAATTCTTTTGATTCAAATTTTTTCCGCAACTATCATTGCGTCTGCTGACCAAAAGCGAGGGAGGCTCCGCCTCCTGGATGCCGGCCAATAGCAGGACGCGGAGGGCAGGCACTTCCCAAGCCTCTGCTTTCGCATAAGAGATGGTGCAGCATTACCGTTATTCTGCGTGTCGGACTTCGTACGCTCGTACAGCCTGCCCACAAGAAGCAGGACGCACAGTCGAGGTCCACGAATCCCGACTGCACCCCACCCATGTGACCAAGTCATCCGGTTGGACAAATGCCAGGAGGATGAGCACCTGTTCTCTCTCCCCTCCTTTTATGACACCCGCGGAACTGTCATATGTTGTGCCGAGCGGGCCGCGTCGGAATGAGAAACGCTCTCAAAAAGTTCGCAATTCGATATTTGCTTGCAAAACTTTGTTGTAAAGGTCGCGAATTTCGCCCTACCGACTTCAAAATCACTTCGTTATTTCAGTACATTCGTTATAAAGGAATTTGTTATAAATGTCCAAAGTATACATTGAATCCTATGGCCACCTGACCAGACCGCAAAAAACGTTCATTATAACGGTCTATTTGTTATAAAAGCGTTCGTTGTAAAGGAGTTTGACTGTACCTAGAATCAACCTTAGTGGAGTTAGAGGGAAAGGTTTACAGACAGAGGACAGGAGTCTGTATAGGCTTTATTGAACCCATAATTAGTGACTCGGTTATGGCAAAAATTGATAGGCAGATTATGGGTGGCTGCAGTGAACTAGGCATGTTAACTGTGATGAGATATGTGGATGATTTTCTCATTTGTGCCCCAACCGAGGTGAAGGAGGTTGAGGTCAAGGAAAGTTTTGAAAAATGTGGGGAAGGTTTGAAGCTTACTATGGAGTCGCAGGAACAAGGGAATCTGCAATTTCTCGACCTAGCTCTCTTTGCACATGATAGTAGTGGTTTTTTTCTGTAGTACAAACAGAGATGCAAAAAAGCCATTAAAGGGGTCGTAGGCAGGTATACAAAGTGTGCATTTCTACTAGCGCTCAAAACCAAAATGTGCTTGCATGCGGATGAAATATTCACTGCACTCTTTCGCTTTTTAGCTCCGCCCTGCACTCTAACTTTACGGCATTTTGACATGGCACTTTCCTCACCAATTACGATCAAGGGTTCCACGGATGATGTTATTTGCCGCAGAAATGGACTAGATGAATGTGAGTTTTCTTCTATTCAATATCTAAACAATTACAACCTCAAACTGGAAAAGAACTGCATTTAGTTTAGATCCCATACGCACACTACGTTTTCCGCGCAGTAGCATGCAGCATGCCGCGAGCGCGAATGAATATCCGGCGCTACAGTTCCGGAATCTTAGATACGTGCGCGATAGGGCATCCAAGGGGCATCTTCGTCATCTTCGAATGGTTCCGACGACTGGGCTGCTGTACTTTTTTTCGAGCCACGCGGCATCACAGCACCAGCTCGCGTGGCACAGTGGTTAGCGTGCTGGCCATGTCACGTCGTGACCTGGAGGAACCCAGGTTCAAATCGCGTCATATGATAGCAGCCCAATTGTTGACGTTTGCGCCAGCCGAAGGTGTTGGAGATGTCATGACGCTGAATTTCGGAACCACAGAGCAAAATGAAGTTCCACTCAAACAAACGAAGCACTCCGCCCCACAGCTGATAATGAAGCGTGTTTATTGACTGGTAATGTGAAACGTCATGTTCAGAGCTCGGCCTCGCGATTGGACGGCAGACTATGTAGCCATGTGACGTATGCGTAGTGGAGAGAGGTGCGCTCGTTACACATCTTTGAAAGCAGTTATGTGGGTCACAGAGCTGGCACGAGCCGAACGATATGTATATTTGGGTATTATGACCTGCGTTCTTTCGTGCGGTACCGTGTTTTGTGAAATGTTTGCCGGCCTGTTTACGGCCCCTTTAACTCCCTATGGTTCGTGTTTTTCAAAGACTGTTAAAAAAGGTGTAGCTTAATGTGTAATAAATAATGTGATGAGCAGGTCCTGCATCCACCTTCTGAAGGTTGGTGTGTAGAACAAACTTAGAGGTTGGAAGAAGCAGGATATCCTGAGAACATCATTAGGGATATCTTGAACAGAATTATCAGAGAAGCAAGTGGCAGCAAAAAAAGAGAGAGTCCTGAAAGGAGGAAGAACTTTGGGGAAATTACATATACGCATAAAGCCTCCCATATGATTAAGAAAGTAGCGAGCAAATACAATGTTGATGTGGTCTTTCGTAAAAAGCCTGGGTTAAGATCAGTGATTAGGAAGGTAAATCAGGAGCAGTTACCTGGGTGCTCTATAAATAAAAAAAATCGGTGTTTGTATTGTAGAGTTGGGGTTGTGTATCTTATTCTGTTTAGCTGCGGCCGTGAATATATAGGGCAAACGTTCCGGTGCATTAATGTTCGGTAAAAGGAACATCAGTATTCGGTTAACAGGGGATATGGCAACTTGATTGAACATTTAAAAAATTGTCAAGGATGTGTTGCTCATTACCATGAGAGCAAAATTTTATACAAGAGTAATAAGGTTGGTGCATTATGATATCATGAAGCAATGCAGATAAAATATGCGGGGAACAGGTGCGTGAGTGTGCCTTCACTGCTGTTAACTGATCCAGTCGAGGAATCTATGAAAGTTGATAACAGGAGGGCCCCTTGATAAGTCCTGTGCTTTCCAAAAGGTAAAGGCACTAGGCAGGCTTGAGGGTGCAAAAGGGTAACCTTGCAGAAGAGGGCACTGCTGGCTCAGGTTATTTAAGAAGCAGGTCTGTCAATAAAAATCTTGTTCGTCAGTCTGTGCTGTGTGTTGTGTCGTCATTTTGTTTGTTTCCCGGCAGAGGGGTGTTTATCGCTTCTAAACAGATGAACACAGTGTTTTCTTCAACTGAGTAACCAGTCGTGGTGTCAACATTTTTCTGCCCGCCTGAGTGTATTTGCTGCTTTGGTCGTGATATTTCTATTTACCAACTACCCCGTCTTCACACACTTATGCAGATCACTTTGTTCAGCAACAATTTTGTTTTGTACTCAATTAAATGACAAAATTCACTATCCCAAGAATCTGAGTTATCAGTTAGTAATAGTAGTTATCAGTAGTTAGTTAGTATCAGTGCTGAGGTTGTAGCGACTCGCCAAGTACGGTCGCACTGCCAGATGTAGAACATTTTTCTTTATCTGTACTTTCTCCCTTCTCCTTCTCAGAAAAGACTGCGCTCCCGTTCTCTCTTTCCTTCCTCTCGCTTCCCTTTTTCACTTACCGCGTTCTGCGGCTGAAAAGCTGTAAATACAGGCCAGTAGGCCTCTGACCTTTGATGTAAGTAGATTGCTTTTAAACACACTCAACTGCTTCCGTGTTCTTCGTGCCCTTACTTGTGACGACCCGACATTACCGCCCCAACGGTGGCCTGCACTTTCATTTCTACCTGGGTTGCTCGCTTCGGCGTACCATCAACAGCGACAACAGACAGGGGTGCCCAATTCGAGTCATCCCTTTTCAAGGAACTTCTCAACATCATAGGATGCGACAGATTACGCACGACAGCCTACCATCCAGCTTCAAACGGCCTCATCGAGCATTTCCACAGGCAGCTAAAGTCATCTATCATGGCTCGTGGTGATGTTCGATGGAGAGATGCCCTCCCTTTTTGTCTTGCTCGGCATAAGAACAGCTCTCAAAGCTGACATCGGCTACAGTGCTTCGGAGCTCGTTTACGGCACCCCGCTGCGTCTCCCGGGCGGGTTTATTATACCTCTCCCTGCAGCAAAGATTCCGGATCCTACTAACTATGCCCACGAGCTTCAACAATTTATGGCCACACTACGCACCGTCCAACCAAGAGTACTGGACAACGACGGATTGTTCATGAGCCCGGAAATGGAATCTTGTTCCCACGTGTTTCTTCGCCACAACGCAGTCAGGAAGTCACTGCAGCACCCCTACGACGGCCTATACCGCGTTCTCAAGCGCGGTCGAAAGCACTTTACTATACTTATCAACGGACGCACCGAAGTCGTCAGTGTTGACAGGCTAAAGCCAGCAATAATTGGCAACGGGAGCAGCGACAGAACAGGAACCCTGCCTCAACAAAAGACACCCACACGTCTTGAAAACCCCTCCGGCAAGCCACCTGCAGCGCAGAGAACACATGCAGGAGAGCCCTATATCACCTGCTCCGGCAGACGGGTGCGATGGTCACAGCGACTTGTGCTCAGCCACTGACGAAGTTTTTTTTTCTTATTTTCTCGCTCGTTTCCTCACTAGAGGGGGAGTACTGTAACGACTCACCAAGCATGGTCGCACTGCCAGATGTACAATGTTTTTCTTTATCTTTACTTTCTCCCTTCTCCTTCTCAGAAAACACCGCGCTCCCGTTCTCTCTTTCCTTCCTCTCACTTCCCTTTTTCCCTTACCGCGTTCTGCGGCTGAAAAGCTGTAAATACAGACCAGTAGGCCTCTGACCTTTGAAGTACAGTCGAGCCCGTTTGTTACGATCTTCGATAGAACGATAACTCTGATATTGCGATCGAATTGTTGGTTCCCGTCAGCTCTCCCATTGAACTACATGTAAACAAAACATCGATATAACGATCGCTGCGAAAGCGCTTGCTCGCATATAGCGATCGGAATTCTCCCGGCGGCCGGTAAAACGCGTGAAAATTAGAAAGCAAGATTGCTCCATTTCACTGAAAACAAGTTACATTGGCATTTTCAAGAGCCTTCACCTCCGTGCCCACTAAAGTGAGTGCGTTTATCCATGCATGACTGCCGGGGATTAGATGCGAGCGTTGCAAGGCACGCGACTTCGAAAGGGAGGAAGGAGCTCGCGAGAAGTAGAGGAGGTTGCTCCCTCTCCACATCATTCTCTCATCTTCAAGCTTTTTCTCTCTTTTGCTGCGTACTTGCTACGATGGCGTCCGCGGTTCAGAGACGCTTTTTGACGAGGAAAGACGCGTGGCTCGACCCTAAGTTACATGCGCTCTATGGGTTTCGTACTGGTGCAAAACTGTGTTGTGAAGTACCGCGGCTTCAAAAACGTGTATTGGCAGACAGTTGTGTGTCACCACCCAAACACGGATTACCCGTGGCAGAGGCGCATTCTGATGGACCTCGCAGTCCCGATCGTGAGAATGATGATGACTACGGCATTGGATGACGAGCAATGGACGAGGTCGTCGATCTCAAAAGGTGCGTCGCGTCACACGATATTGGCGGTTATGTTATCAAAAGCTCAATTTAAGTCAAATTAAGCTCAAAGCTCAAAGTCAATTTAAAGCTAGATAAAATGCTTCTGTGCTCCCAACAAGCGCGCATGTTCAGCGGCGTTCTACGCGAACCGGAGCGGCAATTTCTCGAAAGCTCGTTTCTAACGATACTCTCATATAACGATCAGATTTCGCGTTCCCGCCAATATCGTTATAAATGGGCTCGACTGTAAATAGATTGCTTTTAAACACACTCAACTGCTTCTGTGTTCTTCGTGCCCTTACTTGTAATGACCCGACAAGGTTAAGAACAAACTTGAAAAGTAGTAACCCTACCTGCGAGATGGGCATTGCAGCATTACATTGGTAATCACCAAACTTCTCATTTGTGCTTGGTAAGACAGGCACAGGAGGGTCAGTCAGGTCAGGAAATCCTGCTCGCACTGCCTCTTTGAAAAGCCGCAGCAGAATATCCCGGGGGCTCTCCATGAAGTTCTGCCACGTTGCTTCTTCTTTTTCCACACTCTGCTCAGAAAGGACAATTCATTGGTAACATCGCATGGGAACAATCACTCAACCAAACCTCATAGTTTGGAAAGAAAGGAAAAACAAAACAACTCGTTCATCGGCTCAGCTGATTACTCCCAAATTCATTGTGACACATGCATGTTACACGCAAGCAGAATGGCGAAAATGGATGAAGAACCAGCTCTGCTGCATTCAAAGCCACGAGAAATTCTGATGAAAGAACAGAATATCGAGGAATTGTAACCTACCCGCTTGAGGAACTCAATCCTGTACTTGAGCTTTGCATTTTCCGTAATCAATGCAGTCAATTCGGGGGGAGGCTTTACATCTTCGGGAAACTCATTCAACTCCTGCAGTTTCTGGATTTCTTTGGCAAGGGCTTCCGCTTCAGCTTCCTGCAACAGGACAGTCTCGTCAAATGTGTATGTAACTTCTAAGTGAAGGCCCCCCTACATGCTCTATACCAACAGAAAAACACCCTGAGGCCTTCCAAATGAAGAAGAAATCAAGTGTATGTTTTAACAACATAGAGGATTGGGCTTGTTGGCACAAGATGATGTAACTTGAAGCCCAGAACTCCTAAAAGTGACAGGAAGAGTGTGCATGTTATCCTTTCTGTCAGTCTTAGAAATTGTACACTTAAAGTTACACCGTGTATGTTTTGCTGTTTGCTGCACCTATGCCAGATATCTTTCTGCATTCTGCCCTTGTTCAAAAGACGGTTGAGCAATATCTGAAGTTGACTTGGAATAAATCGAAGTTACCCGTTTGATCTTATTATATGTGAACTCTTGTACATGAGTTTTGTTCATTGTTCCATGACAAACGTTTCAAAAACGATAAGCAGATCAAGAGTTGAGGAATAAGACATAAAATCAGCATGGCAGCCCAGCCGCGGAAACCTATTCACAGTATTTGACACATTTCTCGATGTGCATGGTCGCCGGTTTCTTATATGTGATATATGCATTAAAACAGATGCACCCTGGAAGTAACAATGAAATAATGAGACCGACTGTTGGTGAAAATACGTTTTCGTGTCAGTGGCGGCGACTTTATCCACAGCTGTTGACCACACTCGCTAAGTAATGTTCCCAATTGTGGGATTCCTGGTAGGCTAAAAAAAATGCTCATGAAAGTGGCTTTTGTTGCATGGACCTACAGTTTCTTTTTTGCTCAGGTCAATCAAACCTCTCTGCTTGTAATGCGATTATGGCTTCTTATTTTATTGTCGATTGACAGTAGTGCGCAAACTTTTTCTGATGATGGTCACTGTAAAGGGTGCGAAACCTGTTGGTGTAAAACGAGGTTTAGTTTACCAGCAGTACAGACAGTGAGAACTTGCTTTCATGCCTGCTTCAGTGCGGCTTGTGTTTACGCTTGCTAAGAATTTTTTCGTGTTGATATCATGTTGTGTCGTTGTCAACGTTCTCGACTACCGTAAGCATTCGGCAAGCCAACATGAAAGGACTGAAAAAACGAAATAACATCTCACGGCCTTTTCCACGTGCAGAACATATTTTTCGATCACCGCGGATGCCATCTTGCCGTGAAAGAAACAACACGGACCTCGTCGCAAGTCGCAATCGTAACCTCGCAAGCAAAGGGTATAGCGTATAGCCCTAACAAAAAAACGCTAGATCCTGAGGGGTATCATTCGTTGTGTTCGTACGCCTCGGCGGCGGTGGGCGGTGGGCGGTGGCTATGAATGTAGTGCCCTGGTCAGCGCATGAAGACATCAATTGTTCTCAGTCGTCGGTTTCGGGCTGTCGTAGGTGCACGTGTGTGTGTTGTGCTTCTTGTTTTATGCTAATTACCACATGGAGGGAAGTAATTTTAGTTCCTTGATGTTTGTACTCCCGAATTTTTAGTGAAACATTCGCGCCCAGCTGTGGTGGAATCCGTTAAATAAGTTCAATTTCGGAAGATTTACAGGCAACAATGCCGAATGATACTCCGATCAAATTGGGACAATCAAAAAACGTATATCTGTTCTCATATAGTCTTCGATAGCTTATAAATAGCTTCAGTGAGTGATTTAACGTGTGATACAGTTAGAATTTAGGGCTCAAACCCCTGCAGTGAAGCAGCAGTTACGAATGATACCCCTCAGGTTTTAAGCTCCGATCAAGTTTCAACAACCGAACGTCGTTTTCCTGTTCTCGTGCAGCTTTCGATAGCTTATAAAAGCCTCAGTGAGTGATTTAACGTGTGATACAGTTAGAATTTAGCGCTCAAAACCCTGCAGTCAAGCAGCAGTTACGAATGATACCCCTCAGGTTTTAAGCTCCGATCAAGTTTCAACAACCGAACGACGTTTTCCTGTTCTCGTGCAGCTTTCGATAGCTTATAAAAGCCTCAGTGAGTGATTTAACGTGTGATACAGTTAGAATTTAGCGCTCAAAACCCTGCAGTCAAGCAGCAGTTACGAATGATACCCCTCAGGTTTTAAGCTCCGATCAAGTTTCAACAACCGAACGACGTTTTCCTGTTCTCGTGCAGCTTTCGATAGCTTATAAAAGCCTCAGTGAGTGATTTAACGTGTGATACAGTTAGAATTTAGCGCTCAAAACCCTGCAGTCAAGCAGCAGTTACGAATGATACCCCTCAGGTTTTAAGCTCCGATCAAGTTGCAACAACCGAACGTCGTTTTCCTGTTCTCGTGCAGCTTTCGATAGCTTATAAAAGCCTCAGTGAGTGATTTAACGTGTGATACAGTTAGAATTTAGCGCTCAAAACCCTGCAGTGAAGCAGCAGTTACGAATGATACCCCTCAGGTTTTAAGCTCCGATCAAGTTTCAACAACCGAACGACGTTTTCCTGTTCTCGTGCAGCTTTCGATAGCTTATAAAAGCCTCAGTGAGTGATTTAACGTGTGATACAGTTAGAATTTAGCGCTCAAAACCCTGCAGTCAAGCAGCAGTTACGAATGATACCCCTCAGGTTTTAAGCTCCGATCAAGTTTCAACAACCGAACGACGTTTTCCTGTTCTCGTGCAGCTTTCGATAGCTTATAAAAGCCTCAGTGAGTGATTTAACGTGTGATACAGTTAGAATTTAGCGCTCAAAACCCTGCAGTGAAGCAGCAGTTACGAATGATACCCTTCAGGTTTTAAGCTCCGATCAAGTTGCAACAACCGAACGTCGTTTTCCTGTTCTCGTGCAGCTTTCGATAGCTTATAAAAGCCTCAGTGAGTGATTTAACGTGTGATACAGTTAGAATTTAGCGCTCAAAACCCTGCAGTCAAGCAGCAGTTACGAATGATACCCCTCAGGTTTTAAGCTCCGATCAAGTTTCAACAACCGAACAACGTTTTCCTGTTCTCGTGCAGCTTTCGATAGCTTATAAAAGCCTCAGTGAGTGATTTAACGTGTGATACAGTTAGAATTTAGCGCTCAAAACCCTGCAGTCAAGCAGCAGTTACGAATGATACCCCTCAGGTTTTAAGCTCCGATCAAGTTGCAACAACCGAACGTCGTTTTCCTGTTCTCGTGCAGCTTTCGATAGCTTATAAAAGCCTCAGTGAGTGATTTAACGTGTGATACAGTTAGAATTTAGCGCTCAAAACCCTGCAGTCAAGCAGCAGTTACGAATGCTACCCCTCAGGTTTTAAGCTCCGACCAAGTTTCAACAACCGAACGACGTTTTCCTGTTCTCGTGCAGCTTTCGATAGCTTATAAAAGCCTCAGTGAGTGATTTAACGTGTGATACAGTTAGAATTTAGCGCTCAAAACCCTGCAGTGAAGCAGCAGTTACGAATGATACCCCTCAGGTTTTAAGAGGGCATACCAGCTCTCCGTCCCAATGTATTTCCTATGGAACAGTTTTTATGCTTTCTCTCGGTAACCGCCGCGCAGATTTTGACGCGGGTGCTTTCATCATAAAGAGGAAGACGAGATGAAGAGAAATGCGCTACAGGATTTCTCATATATGTCGTATGTATTTTACGGCGACGTCACGAATGCGAAAAAAATACACAATTTTTCTCCTCCCTCTTTGAAAAGGTTTTATTAAACTTCTATAGCCATTTCGAAAAAAACTTTTCCATTACTCTCTCTGGAATTATTTCAGGAATCGATAGACATCAAATTTATATGTCTACCACTTATAGTTTTTATAAAAAAGCATGAAACGTGAGTACGCAAAATCGCCCACTCAAAGCCCCGTGAACGGCGTCATTCTGTGTTGCCATCTGGTGACGCGACAGCAAAACCGCGCGGAACGTATCCTTCCGCCGAGCAAGCATGCGCGTGCGCACCTGACCGTCCTGTTGGCTCCTCTGTCCTCTTTACTTTCCCGGACCGCTGACTTAGGGCATGACCTTGGAGACCAGAACAAAAGCTTACTTAGCTGCTCGTAAAGGGATTATTGCCTGAGCCTGAGGCATTGTCGCCAACAACCAGAGACCAACAACTGTCTTCTTTTTTCGGTGCGCGTATAGAGAATTGAGATGAGTTTATTAGCTTCACATGAAACATCAATTTGCCCGATTTTGACGTTTCGGGTTTGTGCTTACTCAGTCAACTGTCTCATAAGGCTAACGAGAATCTGTCGTATTTACGATTAGTGGAAGGCCGACTTTACAAACATTCCATTGACGTTCAACAGGACTGCCCTGTAATGTTCGTAATGTTGAAACAGCGATCAAGCGGATTACACACAGATAAATGTTCCTCAGGATAACTGCATTTAGAACTGCAGCTCTCTTTGTTCTTCTCCTTCTTTTATTGATCGATTTATTTTTATGTTTATCTTATTTCTTTTTTTTTTTGTCAACGCTCCACGTGAACCAATAAGAAAAATCGATCAAGCGACTGCTGCACAATTATTTCCGCCCACGCAATGGGCAACCGTCTTTTCCGGAACCCAAATTCACGTTCGCGAAAAAAGGAAAACCAATGACAATTCTCGATTGCTTCGAACGGTGATATGCCATGTTTAAAAGTCAGACACGAACAGGTGTTTTTGAGACTTCGTGTTTGTGTCTGTCCCTTCGTGTTCCCTAGCCTCGGGGTTTTACATCATGCATCAAATTTCGCTATCTGTCCAAGTCATTTTAGCGAACGAGATCCACATTTTTGGCTCTTAGGCTTAGCGGGGCGGACGCGACGGAACAGCACGTTAGGTAGTTAATTAATTATTAGGTTAGTAAAAGTTCGGTGTTTGCATTTTCATGTTCATGTTGTTTATTTTTCAACGGCGACTTCGATCACGTTATTTTGAGATATACGGCCAATTTTTCGATACCGGTTCCCTGGATTTTCCATCTTTCGACACTTCTTGCTGGTTGCGCGTTGGATGACCCAAAACCTGTACCCGTCGTTCTTTGCACCGCAAACAAAGGGAAGCCTTCTGAGGAAGATAAGGAACTCCGGGTCACTGGGGATTCTCAACTGAACTAGTGACGAAACTAGTAACGAAAGGTCTGGTGTAATGTGAAGTACCCTGTGAAAACCAAGGAGTGTCTAACAATATAGTACTGAAGTTTCCGGGTAATAATCAGTTCATTATGAGACGTAATTTGTGCTCCGAGACCTCCTCGCGTACATAAAGACGGAGTTCAAAGAGTTTTAGGAGCTTCCCTTCTCCTTTTCTTATTTCTTTTTTTTCTAAATAGCTGTTGCTAAATGCAATGCATTTATTTAGGCTGACTAAGTGTAAGTATTGAGCCTATCAAAAGGCCGAAAATCATAACGTCGAACTATCAGAAGGCCGGAAGCCAAAAGACCAAAAAATCATAACGTCGAACTGTCAGAAGGCCGAAAATAAGAAGGCTGAAAATGGAATGAAGCACATCACAGCCGACCGAGTGTTATCGTTCGCTTTGCGGATTTGTTGAAATTGGGAGACATAGGGTTCTTTTTTCTTTTTTTCACGTGTTAATGAATAATTAGATCTACATTCCATTCAACGAACAACATAAAATGGATATATAGTTCGCTGCATTAGTTCGCTAGCGATATCGTTCGCTGGATGCTAGTATTTCTCTACTGTCGATCAGACACAGGTTATACAGTTGTCCTTACATCTTTTTCTGTGCCTATGTTTGTGGGTTATAAAAGCTCTACGCCCACTTATTCAGTTGTTTCACTGCCCTTACAACTCCGCTTCTGCTGAAAGTACGGTACATCAGCATAGAAAGTATTAGAGAACAACTACAACATCATTGTCTGACCACCACCAACAACAAAAAAGAACTATATATGAAAATACTAGTATTCCGGTCCGGTTGAGTTGGGAACTAAGTCTGACGATACCCACGTTCAGCGAGCGTGAAGTCAGAGCCTCAGGATAGTGGGCATATGCGTTTCATTTCATTGGTACGAATACAGAAGGTCATTGCGCTCAGTATTCTGTAGCACTCCCCTTTATAAAAGAACACGGCTACCATTTTTCCAACATATCTGCCAGAAATACGTAGAAGGTAGCAGAACCTTGGAAAATCACCAGTGATGAATCACATCGTGGCATAGTCAAGATTTATTTGTTGACGGAGAATCGCTTTCTAATCTTACCGCGTTGTCTGTACTCAGCAAACTTTGCGAGAGAGGAACAGTAATTTAAACAAGTACCACCCAATTTAAACAAGTAATGTGATAGCGCTTGATCGGCTATGATCCGTTTCCTCAGCTGTTCACAACGGCGCTCCTGTAATTTCCGGGATACGGAGAAATCATCCCAGAAGAAATCGTCCCCGGTGGGAACTTTCATTCAATATTATTACTTCTACGGCTATATGTAGACCATATTGCCCAGTTGCATCGAATAGTATTTTGTCGACGGATATATGTAAACAATATTATCAATTTTTGAGCCAATATTCCTTGGTTGACGGCTATATGTAGACCATATTGCGCACTTTCATCCAATATTATTTGTTCTACGGCTATACGAGTATGTAGGTAATATTGCCCAGTTGCATCGAGTATTACGTATTTGGTCGACGGCAATATGTAGACCATATTACCAGTTTTCAGCAAATATTCGTTGGTCGGTGGCTATATGTAGACCATATTCCCCGTTTTCATCCAATATTGTTCGGTCGCTGGCAATATGTAGACCATATTTCCAACTTTCATGGAATATTGTTTGACCGACGGCTATATGTAAACAATATTGCCAGTTTGCGGCCAATATTCCTTGGCTGACGGCTATATGTAGATTATATTGCTCATTTTCATCCAATATTGTTCGTTCACCGTCCGTTGACAGTCCACCGTCCACAGTCCATCGAATCGTCCTCATCACATTATAACCGAAATTATATTCCGAAATCCTAAGCTGTTATTTGAAGAAAAGTAATTGATAACAGTACAAACATGAGTAAGAAACATCATAAACAGCATAACAGCATTTGATCGAACGCCATTTGGTCGAACGCCGCTTGGTCGAAAGCCGTTTGATCGCAAGCCGGTTGATCGACGCCGTTTGTTCGAAAGATGTTTCTTCGAAGGGAGTTCGAAGCTCGCAGCGTGTCCTTAGCACCTCTTTTTCTGTAACTTTTGACTCGAACATATGGAGCAGGCAATCAGTGTCCTCTCCTTTTTTGTTTGTTTGTTTCTTGCTTCTTTTTTTTTCAGCTAAAGACCCCACTGGTTATTTGCAGACCTTTGTCATTCACGAACAGCACAGCCTTCTGGCTTTTTACTCTCTCCCATCTGAAAATAAAATAAAATTGAATAGAACAATGTGGAAGTATCCCGCGAAATTGTAACGGGACCCATTACTTCAATCCCCCGGCGATGAACTCCCTACCCATCATCCTGAAATAAAGTTGTTGTTGTATCCCGCGAACCAGTGGGACACATACCGAAGAAAATGTCTTCACGATCGTACGATCGTATGGTTTCTTTTTTTTTCCTTCTTTTTTTTGGGGGGGTAGCAGAATTCGCTTGCACGAATTCAACCTCCCCTTGTTATTTATTTATGTAACCAACCAACAACAACAAAATGTCTTCAAGTTGGGAGCAGCCAATAGTCTGTGCTTCTTCTGGGCATGGCACGAAAAACTGTCCGAAAACTGTCCGAACCGAAATCGGGACCGAACTTTTTCTGTGCATCACCGCGTGCTACCAAAATGCACCCCAAATTTCGGCCGAAGACTTCTGGCCTTGGGGAACATCGCCTTTCAACAATCCAGCTCAATGAGATAATCCCTGTATTCATAGAAGTAGAAATCGCACACACGGCAACAGTCGACCCGACTGCTACGTCATCGTTGCTATGGTTCTCCTTCCGGCTGAATAGCCATTGGATGCTTCTCCTTTTTCGGTTGGCGTCACTTCCCATTTCGGAGGAGAAATCTGGCTTGGTCAGATCGGGCCGGGAAGGGGGAGAGGGAACATGGGGGAAAGGATTACTGTAGTTTTCTGGTAAAGAAGTCTATTCTGCGATGAAAATTTTGAAAAGTATTTTGCACCAACGCCCTGTAAATGAAGTCAAATATTTGATAATGCTTACTTACCAGAAATATACATACCAAAATGTCATTTTTGCATGAATAATAGAGTTATTATCAAGGTAAATTGCGTGTAAGCGTGTGCAGAAAAAAAAAGAAAAAGGGAATACTGTTTTGGAGCACTAGATTTTCCTGACTGGCATTGTAAGCGCTGTGTGTTTATAGCCTAATTTACAGCCGCCGGTACATCCAGTTGAGAGCCTCCGTGATACCGACATCTCGGGCGAGCTTTGATAGCATATGAGGTTACCTTTCCTTGGCCATTTCCTGATTTCTTAATTGGCAATCGCCTTGTGCTCAGACTCACTGCTGGCAACATTCATTTATAATACCATCTGTGTGTGTGCCCATATTGCCATCCATACTATCCGATCACACCTATACGTCGGCATACACTAAGTATGCACTAGTAAAACAATACGAAGAGCAACTAAAAATTACATAATATCAGTCAGTACAGACAACAAACACAACAACAAACAACAAGAAAATAAAAATAAAGTACTCATATAGCAATAGGAGACAAGCAAAAAGACGTGAATGTCTCGAATCGGACTGCAGACCTTTCGTGTCAAAGTCCGACACTTTACCTCTCGACAAACAGCGCAGAGGGTGCGGGCCGCCTTAAACTTGCGAGGTCAACCATGCACAATGGGGATTATTTCGTGAGTCGGAGGCGAACGGCGTGATAAGGATCGGCGAGCTTGGCGCCATCTAGAATCGGGAAAATCGTGAATCGGAGTTGCTCCCCGACTGGTATGGCCTCTTAAGCTCCGATCAAGTTGCAACAACCGAACGTCGTTTTCCTGTTCTCGTGCAGCTTTCGATAGCTTATAAAAGCCTCAGTGAGTGATTTAACGTGTGATACAGTTAGAATTTAGCGCTCAAAACCCTGCAGTCAAGCAGCAGTTACGAATGATACCCCTCAGGTTTTAAGCTCCGATCAAGTTTCAACAACCGAACGACGTTTTCCTGTTCTCGTGCAGCTTTCGATAGCTTATAAAAGCCTCAGTGAGTGATTTAACGTGTGATACAGTTAGAATTTAGCGCTCAAAACCCTGCAGTCAAGCAGCAGTTACGAATGATACCCCTCAGGTTTTAAGCTCCGATCAAGTTGCAACAACCGAACGTCGTTTTCCTGTTCTCGTGCAGCTTTCGATAGCTTATAAAAGCCTCAGTGAGTGATTTAACGTGTGATACAGTTAGAACTTAGCGCTCAAAACCCTGCAGTCAAGCAGCAGTTACGAATGATACCCCTCAGGTTTTAAGCTCCGATCAAGTTTCAACAACCGAACGTCGTTTTCCTGTTCTCGTGCAGCTTTCGATAGCTTATAAAAGCCTCAGTGAGTGATTTAACGTGTGATACAGTTAGAATTTAGCGCTCAAAACCCTGCAGTCAAGCAGCAGTTACGAATGATACCCCTCAGGTTTTAAGCTCCGATCAAGTTTCAACAACCGAACGACGTTTTCCTGTTCTCGTGCAGCTTTCGATAGCTTGTAAAAGCCTCAGTGAGTGATTTAACGTGTGATACAGTTAGAATTTAGCGCTCAAAACCCTGCAGTCAAGCAGCAGTTACGAATGATACCCCTCAGGTTTTAAGCTCCGATCAAGTTTCAACAACTGAACGACGTTTTCCTGTTCTCGTGCAGCTTTCGATAGCTTGTAAAAGCCTCAGTGAGTGATTTAACGTGTGATACAGTTAGAATTTAGCGCTCAAAACCCTGCAGTCAAGCAGCAGTTACGAATGATACCCCTCAGGTTTTAAGCTCCGATCAAGTTTCAACAACCGAACGACGTTTTCCTGTTCTCGTGCAGCTTTCGATAGCTTATAAAAGCCTCAGTGAGTGATTTAACGTGTGATACAGTTAGAATTTAGCGCTCAAAACCCTGCAGTCAAGCAGCAGTTACGAATGATACCCCTCAGGTTTTAAGCTCCGATCAAGTTGCAACAACCGAACGTCGTTTTCCTGTTCTCGTGCAGCTTTCGATAGCTTATAAAAGCCTCAGTGAGTGATTTAACGTGTGATACAGTTAGAACTTAGCGCTCAAAACCCTGCAGTCAAGCAGCAGTTACGAATGATACCCCTCAGGTTTTAAGCTCCGATCAAGTTTCAACAACCGAACGTCGTTTTCCTGTTCTCGTGCAGCTTTCGATAGCTTATAAAAGCCTCAGTGAGTGATTTAACGTGTGATACAGTTAGAATTTAGCGCTCAAAACCCTGCAGTCAAGCAGCAGTTACGAATGATACCCCTCAGGTTTTAAGCTCCGATCAAGTTTCAACAACCGAACGACGTTTTCCTGTTCTCGTGCAGCTTTCGATAGCTTGTAAAAGCCTCAGTGAGTGATTTAACGTGTGATACAGTTAGAATTTAGCGCTCAAAACCCTGCAGTCAAGCAGCAGTTACGAATGATACCCCTCAGGTTTTAAGCTCCGATCAAGTTGCAACAACCAAACGACGTTTTCCTGTTCTCGTGCAGCTTTCGATAGCTTATAAAAGCCTCAGTGAGTGATTTAACGTGTGATACACTTAGAATTTAGCGCCCAAACCCTGCAGTGAAGCAGCACTTACGAATGATACCCCTCATGGTACAGTATGAACAACAGAACACAGCTTTCCTGTCCTCATATAGCCTTCGATAGCTTATAAAAGCCACAGTGAGTGATGGTAACATCTGATACAGTCAGAATGTAAGGCTGAAAAATCCGCAATCAAGCAGCGGTGTCGAGTGATACCGCTCAGGTTTTAAGCTCCGACCTGATTTGAACAACCAAACACCGTTTTCCTGTCCTCGTATGGCCTTTGGTAGCTTAGAAATGCCACAGTGAGTGATGCGATGGTTTTCTTTTCAAAAATTGTAGAGGATTTTATAAATGACACTGCTGAAATTTAAGGCTTGCAAATGATGATTACGGAGAGTAAAATGCTATCCAGCATGTTAAAAGCTACAAATTTGAAGCTTTTTGTTGCCTAAATACATTTCACCCTGTTGTTTCCAGGTGGAACCCCTGTAGCTGACCAGAAAGGCCAGGACTGTCAGATGCCATACATGAATTGGGTATGGGATAGAGAGAGAAGTATTGGGATTCTATTGGAGAATTTGCATACCCCTGTTTATGCTAGTCCTCACTAGGCTAACCAAAGCAGGCACACAATTGTTCTCGTGCTGAGCTGACAGATTTGTAACTGACACTGTTTACTTATAATTCTCAGTAATTTCACACTACTCACAATTATGTTTTACTTTCAGTTCAAGGTCTTCAAACAGAGCTGACGCAGCAGAAGGCCTCTGGTGGCATACTGTAATCAAGTGCGCCACTCCCATGGGATTATTGCATTGGCCTTTTGCATTCATGCCTGAATGCTGTCCAGGGCATCTCACAGGCACCAGTTGCGTGACGATGCCCCACCCCACGGATTGTCTTATGCCAGCAGCGTGCTCCCGTAGGGAACTATGGACACTAGAAGATGGACTGTGGACATGCTAAGGAATTCTTCAGTAGCTTAATGGTGCACGGGAGAAGAAACAGCAGACCTGGACGAAGTAAACAAACGGCCCTTGTCAGGGCCACCATATGTCTGCCACAATGGCTAGCGTTCTGCTGATAGAACAAACCCTGATGGTGATAGAAGATCACTGAACTAATCATAACTCAAGCACGATGGCTACAACAGTGCTGATAGAAAGCAATCATTGCAGTTGCAAATGCCATACATTTCGTTAAGCACTATATTTTTGCTGACAGTAATATTTAGAGTTGAAGGAGTCATGTTCTGCCACTTTTTGGATGGTCAAAGTATGCATCACAGAACATGTTGCTAAGGTGAACATTATGTGGAACCGACTATAACTCCTGTTATTCATTCGCACAGAAAATATGAAGCAGAAAATGTCGAGGCTGTTGCGAGAGACCTGTACTATGTCTGTTCTATGTCTTTTGCAAAAGCTATCACTGTTTCTCGACAAAAGTGGCGTGGAGAATGTACTGGATGCCTCCATTTCTCCCCTTTCTCTCCGTACTATAAAGGTAGTTCTTTTTGTGTAGTCCAATAATACGAGAATTTGAAAAAAGGTCTTTGGGTGTACTTGACATAAGTGTATGCCAGTCTATATCATTGAACCCCCGTGGCACTGAGGACAAAACTTTACGAGACAGTATGTTTGGGTCCGAAGAACGCCATTGGAGCCACAGGGCACATTGACTTTAGACCACATCATGGAGGGCCACAAGGAAAAGAAACGACTGTAGTTACCATAAAACTTTGGTATATCATACGTAACATTGTACACACAAACAGGACTGACATAGTTATTGTGGAGTCGGATAGTGGATAACACAAAAAATTAACGGGCTTACTAGGCTAACGCCAATAAATGGGTGGCCTTTCAAATAGAGTGCTGAAATTATGAAAAACTATTTGACCTTCACAAAGGTTTAGGAGAATGTTCAGGAGCACTCCAAATTATCTATTTACTTACTGTATTGCTGCCTTAGCTCACAGTTGGAAAAATAAGTATGGAAAATCAAAGAGAAAGAGCTAGCTGGCATATTCACGGTGGGTTATGGCTTCAGGTTTGCTATGTTGTGTTTAATGAGAAGTGCAGAAATTTGGGCCAGTTTGTACATAACTGCATAAGGGAATATGAGCATACAGACGGGACAATAGAGAGACAGAGCTGCTTACAACTAAACTATAATGATAGGAAACCCGACGCAGTCATGTGCGCAGGTGCATTGGTATCCCACCATGTCAAAACAACGAATACAGTGCTAGACAAATGTTAGAGAACACGTTCCGGCGCATTCCTTCCTTAGAGTGACAGTGAATGGGACCGTACAGACTTAGACATGTGCGTATAGGTAGCCAAGTCACCTGTATGCAAGTCCGTACGATACCATTCGTTGCCAGTTTGTCACTCGGAGGGAGGAGTGCGCCAGAGTATGTTCCATAAACTTTTGTCCAGCACTTTACAAGTATAACACTGACTAACAATGTAGAGTGGGCTAGTTGGTATGACATCTTAGACTATGGAGCTACGGCAGACAACGACAACACACCACTCCACAATCAACTGGTTTATTTCTGGAAAAACAGAAAAGGAACTTTACACCTAGTGGTGATCTTTTCCTGCTGTCCTTGTCTGCCATAGCTCTGTAGTGAAGAAGTCTGTACAAGTATGTCAGACAAGACCCTAAAAATGACATTTTTAGGCATGTGCAAACAAAACCACAATAGTGATAAGGGGTGAGAAGTGAAAAAAATTCCTATGATATGAATAAAAATTCAAGTTCCTTATCCATCAGAAAAATACAATCTTCAGTAGCACAACTGGAAGAACCACTTATTTAAGCCACTTCGACTACCTCTCTTTCGAACTGACAGTTTGCTTTTCTTTTTGGCCGAGTTCTCTCAAAAGCCGGCTTTTAATGTCACTATTTGATTTAGTATAAGAATTAGGATGGACAGAAGATCGACTCAATCCTCGCATTAGCTACGGTGTGCTAGTGTACCATCCGCACGCGAATACCAGGTTGCCGTCTCCCTAATTTTGTGAGGTTCGAGAGCCTGCTCGAACTGCTCGAGAACTGCTCGCATGCAGTGTATTCTACCTAACATGGACAGCGCAGCAGCAGTACGGCGGGCCAGGCTGAAAACAATGTCTGAAAATCTGTTCTCCTAACTCGTCTTTAAATTTTTAGAGAGGGTAGCTTCCTTCTCTTTGGCGGCCAAGAGGCCGCGTGTTTGAGATCCCTAGCTGTAGATAGGGCAATCGCTTTCAAAACTAAACAACAAGGATCAGAAAAGTAAAGCTGTCCTATATCTGCGCAGAAGCACCATAGCTCATGTACAAAGCAGGTTGGTTGGGTGGTGGTTGGTAAAACAACAAGAGGATGCGCGAATTCTGCCATGGATGCCTACCATGGTAATGAGGTACCCCATGCATCTTCTGCACCCCTCTACGCGATATTCTATTCTATAACACCAGTGTGCCTTACAACTGTATCTGGCAGGTGTGTATATTGCAAAAATACAATCCAAAGGTTGAAAGTGCTGCTGCTGGTCGTGTGTGGCCTGTCTTACCATCGTTTTGCCGCTATTGGAATAGATATGTATACGTACCAACCTGCTCGACAGCTGTTATTGTCAAAGGTTATACACATTACAAACGAGTAGGAAATGGAAATTCCTACTCGTTTAAGTAATGCTGTCCGTGTCACTATGGCTCAATGTATGAAGCCGGTTTTCACCTTGTCTGAAAATAATTTTGCAAGCTGAAGAAAAAATGTAGAAATGGACTTGTATACATCGAATTGAACTACATAGACTAGCATCGTTGCTTTGTTGTTTCGAGCAGCAGCTGCGGTTTGGAGTTTCCTCTCAACGCTGGGCCAATATTGCCCCGCATTTATATGCCGGGGTTTGGGGGTTAAACGCCCCCCCCCCCCCCAAAAAAAAGTAAGTTTGGTTAGTGCATTTGGAAGGGGGAGATGATAATGAAATCCTCCTCACCCATGTAAAGTCCCCATAGAACTCCTCTATAAATATTTTTGGGCTAGGCCACTGCTTTGAGCCCAACGCAGTTTACGAACTGCCTTCGCAGGTGACAATATGATGACGTCGGCCCAAGTTGCAGCGACTTGTGCCAACCAAATACCGATCTCCGGCAGATTTTAGGCAATTTTCACTTGGACTTTTTGTCTAGCTGGACACAAGGCTATTGAAAGATGTAACATTTCCTTGAGTTTCAAGAACACAGAAGACGACGAGGACGATACAAGACTCAAATACGAACTAAAAAAAATGTTATAGAGTACATCAGTTCTCTTGCACTATATTAATTTGTTCATACATGATCATTGTTTTCAATATAGTAGTGTGGTATTGCAGCGAAATTGTAAAAGCTCCTCGTGACGTATTGCACCCGGACTGTTTCCACACGCGTGTCAACTTGTATTCTTCGAAACCTGAAGTATGCCTCATATATCCTCAGGTGGGCAAAAGTAGAGTCACTAAATAAGCTTATTTAGTGACTCTAGGCAAAAGCAATCCACAGACCGACCGCTGTGGCGTCGCTCATGATCTTCGTTGTCTCACGACGTAAACTCCCAATTATATATCCTCATATATATTCTTGATACCTTTAACTTTTTACTGCAGAACCGGTTCCGAAGCGTTGCGGGCCTGTACATTAGAAGAAAAAAAAGAAAAAGCAAAAAACAAAAAAGAGCTAGGAAAGTGCACAGTTTGGTGGAAGATGCCAGAAAACTGTAATTGCGGGAAGAGATTACATAAGAAATAATTGTTGTACACGTATATTTTTCCTTTTATTAAATCGGTTGGACGTTCGGCGTCGTGGTGTATATTTCTCTCTTTCTTTGTGCTGTGTTTACACCGTACCAACTACCCCAAGTGTCTGCCTTACTTTGGATGCATTTGTAAATTTGAAACTTCGTGTTCATCACCGGCTAACCTGACACGATATGCTTTCAGTGAATAGCAGCACGACGCTCTTAAGTTGACCACCTGGCCATGTTTTCTACCGAATTCTCCAAATTTCTGGATTCCGCAGAGGATTTGACAAACCCGTATTTGAAATGGGATTTGACTTGGCATGAAAAAAGGCAAATAAGCAAGAAAGATGCTTCACTTTGTTTTCCATAAGATTAAACGAGCTAGTACTCGAGTTAAAAGGGATGCATACATTACTATGGTTTGCCCTACTTTGGATTGTGCATGTACAGTATGGGATCCGCACAAAATGTTTTTAATTCAGGAGAGGGTTCAGAATATTGCGGCCAGATGAGTTGCATGGATGTTAGTATAAGCGAGATAAAGTCAAGATTAGGTTGGGATAGTTTGTTGACAAGGAGACAACAGTTACGTTTGCAATTTTCAGATGATATTATTCATGATAAAATTAGTATATGACAAAGGAACCTCCATCGTACATATCGAGATTGATCATTGCAGGAAAATTCAGCCCAACGGATGTATAGAGCTTATTTTTTCGGGACCTGAGTACCTGTTGTCTAAGAAATGTGTGCTTTTTCATTTTTCTTTTTGCATGTCGTACTTATTGCTTACTTTTATTTTTATGTATCCACGCCACAGTAATGTCGTAAGGCGTTCTTGCATAAGAGCAGAAATAAATAAATACAGAAAAAAAACTATAATTCTGGATACACAATGACTTCATTTGCTTCTCGAAAATAAAGACTTGACTTGAATCCGATTTGTTCCATCAAATCCATATCATTGGCGTGAGGTGCCTCAGTCATGATGAACCACGATAGCGGTGATACAAATGCTGACAAATTACGAAGTGCTTCGCATGCTTCAGATACACTTTCAACGTTTCGAATATGAGCGGGCTTCTATAGCCATGACGGCTTCAAGGCTTCAACCGGTTTCAACGACTTCAACCTTCAACACACTACAAAGCAGGCAAAAAGTTCCCAGTATGTCAACAACGCGAAAAAGATCGTCCGTGCAACATTCGTGTGAAAGAACGGGCCTATTAATAAACAGTACAACAAAAATGGATGAAATTGAAATAATGGCTTCATTTTTCCCGCGGAGGCAACTAGAATGCAAGGCGTCCCACGCAGCAGCCAATGAGAAGTAGGAGCTATATTTTTGCGCGGAAGCACCTGGAAGAGTGAGTGACGCGGCAATGATACCCATCAGGATCTAGCATGGGATCTAGCGTCTTGTGATCTGAGGGGTATCATTGCCGCGTCACTCACTCTTCCAGGTGCTTTCGCGCAAAAATATAGCTCCTACTTCTCATTGGCTGCTGTGTGGGACTTGCTGGATCGCGCATGGGAGAGGGGCTCGTGGGGGAGAGGCGTGCCTTCGTGCCGCCATGTTGGTGGGCCCTAAAGTGCTGTGTGTGCCCATGGGCCTGTAGCTCTCGGCCAGGCGGCGTTGCGATCAGCGGACGACAGCGCCGCATGTGGAAGCAAATCGAAACAATGGTCCGCACAAGAGTGTTTCGGTTTCGCGGGTTTCGCTCTGGCGCAAGCAAGCAATGTATCGCATCTTGCGTGGGTTTGAAAAGCTGGAGGTCATTGACGATTGGGCAAGTTACTAGTCAATGTTTTCGGCGTCGACCAAGCATCGGACGGTAACGAAATCGTCGTTAATGCATTTCGGAAGAAGTAAAGGACAGCGTGGTTTATAGCGTCCGGTTCGAGGTGAGTCGGCTTGATCGTACGTAATATTTGTTAACTGTACATCAAAATGATATACCTGATCAGAAAGACATTGAATGCACATTTTACCCGCACTGAAAGCTGATTTAACTTAATTTCGGTACCTCTCCATCACAGGTGTCCAAGTGCTCGTGACAGTTTATGTTGCGTCGTGTACCTGTAAACCGGGAATTGCGGGAAAATGTAAGCACGCGGCAGCAGTCTGCTGCTACCTGAACAAGGAAGAAGACGCCACATGTACGGGCAACAACAAAAGAGAGGCAAGCCAAGCTCAAAGCCGCAGGCGTGACATGACAAAGGGTATCGCCGACTTATTTCCGAGTACGTATGTATAATGTGGACAATGTGCTTTCCTTTAGGCAGGAGCTCGGGTGCAGACCTTTCATATTGTATTTTTAGAGCTGATGAGGCTACAGTCATCTCTGCTGCATCGTTGATCATTTGCCAATGATCTTTCTCTACTGAATGCTGCTGCTGTACCCTGCTGCATCGTTGATCGTTGGCTATTCTGTTATTCTTCAGCATTTTATATGTTTCATCAACCAGTATTGTACCGTGTACCTAGTACGTTGCCTCAAAACAATGCTGTATTGCTCTTGGTAATAAACAGCTTGCATCTGATATATTTCTCCTTGTTTGTGTAATGTAGGTATATCAACCAAATGTCTCCCGCTGCAAAAAGAAAACCGCCTGGTGATATCATTCACGCGTACCCAGACATAGTTTGTCCACTCGCTGAGGTTCTTGAGTCTGAACAGAGGGGAGCCTTACAGTGGAACTGTAAAGAGGTTCTGAACGGCATTTTCGACAATGTAGTAACGGGAGAGCAAACGGAGAATCTATTTGATCTCCTAAAGGTCATGAGAGGGACACGCACGGTGTTCCATTATAGCATTCCAACAAAAATGCCAGGGGGTAGCTTCAGTATTTCACCGCATTCTACAGATACCATGTCCCACTCCACCCAGCCCTTCTACTGGGTGACACTCCTCTTGTGCCGTTTGATAACGTCATTAAATTTCTGACCACATGTGGGTTTCTTAGTCAGATGTAGATTATAAGCATTGCTCCGCTTTTATCCAATATCACTGAACTCATGTAAATATCTCATTGTCACACTTTTGTCACACATTGTCACACTAGCTTGCTTGTTGTCGTCATCCTCTTCTCTCTCTTATCCTCGTCAATCTCATCGCTCATACCTGTAGATAGATTTTAACTACCACACACACTCTCTCACATCATCTTTCCCATAATCATCTCCGACACGCTCACCATGGTTTTGGCGCTCTATGGCCTTTGTTGCCTTTGTGCCATTAAACACATCAATCAATCAATCAATCATAGCGGGTCTCTTGAAGAACGTAAGTAAGTAAGGTCATTGCTTTTATTTAAGTAAACATCACACTGCACGAAGACGCTCGAACATAGCAGAGAAGAAGAACCGGCGGGAGTCGATGCCCACAGTAAGCCTTTCATATTTCCCTCTAATTTGCATATAAAGTACTAACTGTTTGGCAAACTTTGTGATATAATAATAATAATAATCCAATATAATAATAATAATAATATATCCAAGTAAATTTCTACCGCAAGTTGTTTGGGTATAACTCTACATTATCTCCAGGTGGAATGCAGAGCGGAAACTTCGCGGCGTTTTTACGGTAGACGCAATTAACCCTTTCCGCCTTTCTGTCTCCCAAGGGTTTCCGAGGAAGCGATAAAACCTTATTTTTTGACGTTTTGGAATCTGTTATGGTAGTCAACGACACAACAATACTGTGTGCCCGACTTGTGTTGTGGCTTGCCGTGCGTTGGCAATCTGAAAGGCGGCATATTTAACCACGATACATGCTTGGCTGCCTGGCTGTGCGGACCAGTCACTGCTCCCGCTCCCGCTTGGGTCCCGATTGGCGCTCGCGTCGCCGGGCAAACTTGAGCGCAACGGGCCTATAGAAAACAATGGGAGGCAACGGAGATTGTGAGTATTTATTGCGCTGCTAGCATTGATCGTTGTTTGTCATCACACAATTTTGTAAGGTGCCAGTATACTGATGTATCCTAACAGTGTTTCACAGGTGTCCCGCCGTTCGATTCTTAATTACGTTATGTTCTGCATTCCGAAACTAGACCGTCACCGCAGTGCAGCGCTGGGGATTGTACTACAGCACGTTTCCCAGCCAATATTTCAATAAGAAACGACTTGAGGTTAACAACAACCATGTATATAATATCCCGTACTGCGTTCTGAACAAAAATTGTTCCATAAAGAACGGTCCGGGAAAAGATATACTCGCATGGCAGAAAGAGATTGTTCTGTAGAATCACAGCCGTTGTTTTAGCCGTGTATGCGTTTAGTATGATTTATATCAAGCATCGCCTTAGAAAGAACCTTTTAGTAAACGACAGCGGTGCTTTGCCTCGCAAATATAGACACACCGAAGCAGCGCAAATAATTACTTCACGCAATTAGATCACACTCGTTAGGACAGTTAATCAGGTAGTGATGTAAGCTTAATCAATTAAGTTACTTAGAAAGTGGTAACACCTCCTTGAGACACAGGACTTATCTCTTTTTGAAGTACAGCCCTTCTATGTTTGTTTGCTTCTTCATTTGTTCTGATTATTTGCAGGCGCGGTTGTGCCAAACTGAATGTCCTTCTCCAGCACTCACATGCTTTTGTTGAATACAACTGCAGCGTGAGAAAAGCTGCTTGGGGACGGGGTCCTGCTATCCAGTGCTGACTTTGTCATGCTTGTTATGTGGAGCATGTTCCAAAAAATGCAGCTCCACATATGGTCTTCAAGTTGCAACAGGACTATTTGGAGCTTGAAACAGTTGTGATTTTGTCATTTTGGCCCTCGTGTACCCAGTCTGTGAAACGCAAACAAAAAAGTCTATCACGATATGCTTTTGTAATGAAGATCACTGATGATGAGTAAAGAGAATATACGAGTTCAAGTTTATTCAATATTTTATATCGTTCATTATATTATTCAACATTTTATGTCAAGTTTATACAACATCAAGTTTATTCAAGTTCAAGATTTATTTCTTGCACTTATGCGTTTCAGGATACAATGAACGTGCAGGCAGGTCGCAAAAGACTACATTTATTGTTTTGTGACCTTGCTACAATGGCAATATATATTTTAGGAATGACAATGGTCAGGTACGCTCTCTAAATTTGTAGCACTCAATTTTAGGTTGGAATGAGCAATGAATAGCAACTTCCCTCCTGATATTTTCTCATATATGCTAAATTTTAAATTTAATGTGATCGAATATGTGATAATATAATAATAATATATAAGAATATAATATGTGATAAATGAATGTGATCAACAGTAAATGTAAACAACATGAGTAGCCAGAGAAGTGCATTCACAATAAATAATTTTCTTCTTATAGCGTATATGTGCATGCCTATTAACTGAAACAATTATCACAGTTCCCTGACAAGTTTTAATTTCTGAGAGTGTACTGTAGAGGCTGCTTAGATCTACAACAGTTCATACAAGGTATTATATACTGTGAATGCCTTTAAAAATCGTCATGTGACACATATGCCTTTACTTTCTGGAGGTGCTGTGGTAGTCAAAGCTCGTGGGCATTACGCAGGTTCTGCACCGAGTTCTTGAGTATGTCGAGGCAGCTGTGAAGTAACCTGCATTGATGATGATTATTACAATTTTTATGGTGCATCGACAACAAAGGAAATAATACATCAGAACATTGGTTTGGGTGCAACCAGTTAAAAATGAATATGTTGTTTAATAAATGCACTGGACAAATGTTAAAACATCAGTTTAAAACATGGTTTACAATCCCTGTATCTTCTAAAAATTAAAAAGATTAAAAACTATTCTAAAAAGAATATGGGGAACTCTTCTAAAAATAATTATATAATCTCTAATTATTATATTGCTGGGTGAAGGAGCTTAAAGTGTAAGGTGTGTTTTTGATGTGAACATGTAAGAAAATATGCAAAACTGAGAGAGGCTAACCACAGTGCGTGCACTGAGGTTGTTCCTTCCTGTAAAGTAGAAACCAGTGGATGAGGAACGCGATACTTACCTGTACACCCAGCCGTATCACACTGCACAGATTATTCACTGGGTAGCATGACGGAACCTGTATTGAGAGACCACTTTTGCCTTAACAACTGCTACAAATAGCACGATACGCTACAGATTATTACTATCGTACCAAGCTGACGATACAGCTCAGACACAAAGGCGGTATTCAAGTCGCGCCACACCACCGTTACGCAGGATTCTTTGTCACAAATCAAACCAAGGCACAAAACAATACCAATACATGAAAAAAGGTGACAATCGTGGTCTCATTATGACGTAATACCGAACTTGTGCGCGAAGGTAATTCAAAGAAATGAATGTGGCACTTGCTTCCGCAGAGAACACCGTGCACCATGCTAGCAATGCGTGCAAAAAAGCGCTCGATTGCTTGCACATATATTGATGACAACACTATCTGTGTAGTGTAACATGTTCTTTCAAGCATATTATGCACTCAAACTGTATTTGCCGCCGGGTAAAATGCAAGCGTGCTTGATTGAACGTCGGTAGAGCGATCAAGCAACCTGCATCCAGTGCTCATTTTGGGCAAAAAAACACTTCATAATGGTCAACTAAATATACAGAATGGACGCCTATTTATTCCTTGATGAAGAGTGACTCACCTGTATAAATTTAGGCCCTGTAACCTTGCCAGTACGGTTGGTATGACCGTAATTGCAAGAAGTTGCCATGATCGCTGCGGCGACTGTTGTGGGTACAGTAAGATGTAATGCGTAATGCCCACAAACTCCACAGCACCTCCAGAAAGTAAAGGCATATGTGTCACATGGGATTTTTAAAGGCATTCACAGTATATAATACCTTGTATGAACTGTTGTAGATCTAAGCAGCCTCTACAGTACACTCTCAGAAATTAAAACTTGTCAGGGAACAGTGATAATTATTCCAGTTAATAGGCATGCACATGTACGCTATAAGAAGAAAATTATTTATTGAGAATGCCCTACTGTTGATCACACTCATGCAGCTGTAGGTTTACCTTCGGCCTCTTGGAACTCTTTATAGTTACCTTAGCTGCAGGGGGAGTGTCATCCAGCATGTCAACTACTTGCAGAAATATTGACGTATTTAAGATTATGACACAGTTTGAAGGGTTTCAATTCAGGAAATTTGCAGTGGCAGGGCCTGCCAGAGTGAAACCTACTGAATATTTTATGGTGTCGAAGTGGCAGTTCCTCCAGGATAGGAATATCTTAGATGGGAGCAAGAAGCTTGAAACTAACAAAGTGTTGTTTGCATTAAGCAATTTGTAATACACTGAACACATAGGCAGCAAAACAAAAATTTAAAATTCAGCAAGTATGAAAATTGGGTGCAACAAATTTGCATAATGTATGTGTACATTGTCATTCCTGAGATATATATTGCCATTGTAGCAAGGTCACAAAACAATAAATGTAGCCTTTTGCGACCTCCCTGCACGTTCATTGTATCCTGAAACGCATAAGCGCAAGAAATAAATCTTCAACTTGAATAAACTTGATGTTGTATAAACTTGACATAAAATGTTGAATAATATAATGAATGATATAAAATATTGAATAAACTTGAACTCGTATATTCTCTTTACTCATCATCAGTGATCTTCATTACAAAAGCATATCGTGTTCGACTTTTTTGTTTGCATTTCACAGACTGAGTACACGAGGGCCAAAATGACAAAATCACAACTGTTTCAAGCTCCAAATAGTCCTGTTGCAATTTGAAGACCATACGTGGAGCTGCATTTTTTGGAACATGCTCCACATAACAAGCATGACAAAGTCGGCACTGGATAGCAGGACCCCGTCCCCAAGCAGCTTTTCTCACGCTGCAGTTGTATTCAACAAAAGCACGTGAGTGCTGGAGAAGGACATTCAGTTTGGCACAATCGCGTTTGCAAATAATCAGAACAAATAAAGGAAGAAGCAAACAAACATAAAGGGCTGTACTTCAAAAAGAGATGAGTCCTGTGTCTCAAGCAGGTGTTACCACTTTCTAAGTAACTTACCTGATTAACTGTCCTAACGAGTGTGATCTAATTGCGTGAAGTAATTATTTGGGTTGCTTCGGTGTGTCCATATTTGCGAGGCAAAGCACCGCTGTCGTTTACTAAAAGACTCTTTCTAAGGCGATGCTTGATATAAATCATACTAAACGCATACACGGCTAAAACATTGCGGCTGTGATTCTACAGAACGATCTCTTTCTGCCATGCGAGTATATCTTTTCCCGGACCATTCTTTATGGAACAATTTTTGTCCAGAACGCAGTACGGGATATTATATACATGGTTGTTGTTAACCTCAAGTCGTCTCTTATTGAAATATTGGCTGGGAAACGTGCTGTAGTACAATCCCCAGCGCTGCACTGCAGTGACGGTGTAGTTTCGGAATGAAAAACATAACGTAATTAAGAATCGAACGGCAGGACACCTGTGAAACACTGTTAGGATACATCAGTATACTTACAAAATTGTGTGATGACAAACAACGACCAATGCTTGCAGCGCAATAAATACTCACAATCTCTGTTGCCTCCCACTGTTTTCTATGGGCACACACAGCACTTTAGGGCCCACCAACATGGCGGCCCGAAGGCACGCCTCTCCCCCACGAGCCCCTCTCCCATGCGCGATCCAGCCTTTATACATAGAGATCAGTGGTTTTTTCTCAGGCCGATCTGTACCCACTGCTCTCTATGTATAAAGGCTGGATAGCGGATGGGTGAGGGTATCGCGGGAAATGGTACGACAACCGGCCGCCATATTGCGGTGCTCAAAAGAGCGATTACAGCCCATAGGAATGCATGTAAGCTGTGACAAGTTTTGCTGTTTGTGAGCGATTCCCTTGCTTCTTCGCTAAAATTTTGCCACGGAACGCTGCAGAAATCCTTCGTGATTGGATTCCCTACGTTTTTTGTGTGAAATCCCGTCACATACATGTTATTTCCTGTCTATTTTGTACTCGTGTGAAGTCGTCCCAATTTTGTACTTTGAACTTCGATTATGTGATTTGCTGGTTTTGTGTGGTGTTGTATTTGCTGTGTTACGTTTCCTTTGTCCTCTGTCAGTGTGTGCAGCGTGCTGCTTCCCGTGTTTCTCCCATTTCCTTTCTGCCCGGGGGTGTGGAATGCCAGGGAATGTTTGGCACGTTTGTTTATGTAACTACTTTAATATGCTTGGGTATAAACATTATGCTTTGCACAGGAAGTTTAGTTATGGCACGAAATGCCGAACGGCACTAAAGCACTTCCAAAGGACTAGAATGATATGTGATATAAAGGCTATATGACGGTAAAAACATATCGACTAGAAATATGTGCACTGGGGAAATAAATGGGGGTAAAGACAGTTCAAAATGACTAGAGGTAGAGTGAATAAGTCATAAAAAGGCTAAATAGCAAGGTCTTGTGTTGAAAGCTCCAACATCAAAGTGTCACAAGTCCAGTTGCAACAGCAAGTTTGAAGCAATCAAGCAGGTAAGTGGGCAGAGTGCATTACTGGTTGTTGAATATGATCAACCTTGACAATTTCTTTCGCAGCTGAGGCCTGGCTGTCACCTTCTCTGTATATTCCTTGGCAAGGTGGTACAGTCCGATACTGCTGTAGCACTGGGAAACTTCTTTGATCAGACGGATACATTGATCGGATGGGCTGCATTCAAACATGTGTTGTTGCAAACTTAAGCAGCGAGAATAAAGAGTAGACATTCGAGGTTGAAAAATTATTTATTGTCACTAAGTAAAGTAAACATACAGGAACGCACCAAAAAGACATGTGGCTGGTGTGTTTGTATGTCCCACTAATACGAGTTTGTACGGTTAGGCAACATTTTCATGCAATACTTTTTTCTTTATATGCTTTTGCCCACCTTAGTATTGTCCTATACAATATGGAGTGGCTTTTACTGCATATGAATGCGTAATTCAGGAGATTTTCATATATTGAACAAGCTGCAGCTTTAAGGTGCCCTTCGTGCAGTACTGATTCCAATCATCAACCGTCGCTTGAAACTCTTAACTAGGGAACATGATTCTAGAGGCTAGATTTTCATGCAAATACACACTTTCAACCAGAGTTCGAGGTAACTCGTTAGTGTAACTAAGTTCCTTTTCTTGGTAACTATATAACTTAACTCGCTACTCTTGTGCTGTGGTAATTTTCAGAGGAACTCCTTTTTCAGGTAACTTTGACAAAGTAACTTAAGCTAAGTTCCAAGTTACTAATTCGTTTTCACTCACATCCACTTATTTCCTTGCTTTCTTTACGGTTTTTCTACAGCATTTTATGTCATAAAACGTGATGTCCAGTCAATGACAGTATTCTGTTCAGGAAGTAAGAACTGCTGCTATTGAAATGAAGCTGAACCATCGTGTGCCCACAGGGAATAAGATGTAACACGTTCAGATTGTTGGACATAAACGAAAACTCAACGCAGGCAACTCAGGGTCGAATTCAACTGCACCTGTGTAGTGTTATTTTGTGTCCGAAGTAACTTGGGAGTAATTCGTTCTTTTTTTAAAGTAACTCTAACGTTTTAAGCTACGTTTCGGGCTGAGTAACTTAGTTCTTAACTTAGTTGCATTTTTCACACGATAACTTTGTAGAGTTCCTTTTGACGGGCAACTTCTCGATCTATGCTTTCAACCTGCATGCTTTTTGTACACTACATAAAGTAAGATACTTTTGCCCCAGTGAATTTGTTCCGTATTTTAAATGCATGCAAGTGAATTCCTAGAAGTGCATATTTTGAGCAAGATAAATGAATTTTTCATGCATGTGTGTTCAACCAGCTTTTAGTGCATATAAATCGGCCTCTACATATGTCGCATGCATTATTACTTTCTGGAGGTGTTCTGGGAAGTCGAACTTGTTGGGCACAACGTCTGTCGAAGCATTTGTTTTTAAAATGTTTGCTGCAGACCAGTGATGTCGTCGACGGCGTCCAGTCCTTTCGCCTGACATTTACCGCACATTTTGTTTAAATGTTCTGGGCGGCCGTGAGGGAACCTGCATTGAACAATTTATGCCATCAATTATGGAAGGGATAACAAGGCTAATCCAAGCAAGCAATCGTCGATACCGTGACCAACAAACTGAGCCGCAGATACCACAGCTGACAAGCGCACTTCAACGCCTGCTGCGTGCCGAGACCATACCCGTGAACTGCAGGAAGGCTAGACTATCACAATGACTCTATCCAGATAACGTACGGCTTAAAGTTTAACGCTTAGATCTTGAGATACGATGCACAAAGTGCCGCGCACATGCATCAACAGCAACGTTTTGTCACCCCGCTCGTGGACCCCGACTAATAAGTCGCATTTATTTGTAAAACCAAGTCACTTACTTGTGAAATGACGTCCCCAGTGCCTTGCCAGTACGGTCAGCACACCCAGAACCACAGCATGCGGGCATGACACCACAAAAATTCTACGCAAAGGCGCATGCACATAATGCAGCTGAGTGGCGGACGGCAATGTTTTGAGCTTCCCAAGATGGCGGCCGGTGACCGTGGTGGTGGTGGTGATGGTGAAAGGGCTTGCCGTTGTCGACCTCACGTATGTGGGCAACGTCACGACTGACGCCCTGGGGAAATGTGCGTCCTGGGCCGACTTCTAGGGGAACTGTGCCGACATATGACCGATGACCGTACGGTTGCACCCTCAATCCGCTATCCAGCCTATTACTATAGAGATCAGTGTCTGCACCCGAGCGCTGTTAGGAGAGTTTCGTACCTAATTCATCGAATATTTGTAGCCGTGTGGCGGCGCTCGCGAACTGACGGAGGCTGGCATCGCGGCCCCTCCCTTAGTTACGCCTTGGTTAGCGCTATTTATTCCGGTTACGAAAAAAACCTTCGAAACAAGAGCTCAAGGATAGCTTGATGAAGAAACACGTCCATCTTGTGTCCGTGCAATTTTCAATATACGCCTTTTGTCTCGAGATGCATTTTATTGAATATGTGCAATCAGCAAAACAACAGCGGCGTCATATCCTTGAAGTTGGCTTCGCACCACAACATTCCAATTTAGATTATCATGATAACAAAAGGTACAGAGTTAAACCAGACTCAAAAGATAATTTCACTCGTTTGTAGTGTTTTATCACAGAAGACATTGCCCTTTAAAGGCTTAAAGTCAGTCAATACTTCTTAGATGTCACTAATAATAATAATTGGGGGTTTACATCGCGAGACAACTGAGATCATGAGCGACGCCACAGCGGTCGATCTGTGGATTGCTTTTGCCCACCTGAGGGTTCTTTAACGTGCGATGAAAGCTCATCACACGGCACCCCGTATTTAACGTCCCTCGCGGAAGACGGCGTGTCTAAGCAACTTGTACCCTGCCCCCAAGTTGCTGGCGTCCTCGGCCGGGTTCGAACCCGCGATCTCGGGATCAGAAGGCGAACACGCTACCGACTGAGCCACCGAGGCCGGTTTTAGATGTCACTGGAAAGCATATAAAAAACATCGCTTCCAAGTTCTTCGCGAAGTGCTTCTGCTGCGTTTAAACTGACAGTCTCATGCTATAGAAGCTTCGACTGCGCTAAAATAAAGACAAGCAATTGAAAAGATCATTTTTCGGCGTTCGCGTTCATCTTTGCGGAAACTTTGCTTTCGCTGTCGGTATCCCTTGGAGGTGGCTTCCCCTCATCACTGCTAGTGCCGTCAAGAAGGCTTTCCCACCAAGCTTGGAAACGAAAGCGTTGCTTGCTTCCCCGAATCATACTGTAGGCGCACAATTGACGAATGACAGTTGATACTCCCTCCACTGAACGTGTTTATTTGTCAAGCCCAGTTTTAATCCCAGTATTTGACATGTAATATAAGTTTGCACGAAGCGTGTTTCTAAGGCATAACTCCAGGAGAGGCCTCCGACCCAGCCTCCGGCAGTTCACGAGCGCCGCCACGCGGCCACAAAGATTCGGTGAATTATGTACTAAACTTTCTGGCAGAGTTCGGCCTCCTCGGCACAAAAAGTGCTAGCTAGCAAATTCCGAGCGCTCGCAAAGCGCCACGCGAACATGCGAGATTTGCTTCATTTTGACCAAGTGAACATGACTGCTCGAGATCTGGCAAAAAAGTTGCTCCGAAATGACCACCCGAATTCGCTATCATCAGTCTGGAAGTGTTTTGACCCGTGGTTTTGACTTGGCCTTCGGGAGAGGAAAATCAGTTGCGCTGCGCATGCGCTAGAAGTGATGTCACGTGTCTCTCTTTGCCGCCGCCGTGCCGTCTGCTCGCTTCGCCTGCGCATGCGCTAGCACACAGCGGTTTGTTTGCTTGAGGATGAGATTTGTGGTCTGTGGTAGTGGTGAAGCAACTTTGCCAAATATTCCGTTCAAGTTCCTCGCTGGATGTCCCGCTACTCCGTCGATGTTCAACAAGGTGAGGGAACGTTTCAGCAACGCCTGCGAGTTTCATGCTCGCGGTTCAAAAGGTGAGGGCGTCTGCATAAAATTGTAAAATGGGCCGCTGTGTTACTACAGATGCAACAAGTGCCAGTCCACTTTTTCTCAGCTGCACCCTCTCAGTTCAGGCAGCAGCAGTACCAGGTGTATGTACATAACTTCCAAGACACACGAGTGCAATTCTGAAGCTTGTAAGTACGTCTCATGCTACACACCATTCGCGTTCAACGCTCTTGTTTTGCATGTGTTGTAGCAAATGATTCAGTGGCATAAACCGGTAGACTGGTGCGTAATGTACACCCATAGTGCCAAGTTGGACTAATTCTGGTGACGTGTTCGTAAAATCTGTGTAATCGGACTGTCTAATTGTCACCTGTTCCATCTTAACACCGAAGTCGGTATATGAGTAAGAAATATCGTGGTTTCGGCAATTATCAGTAATCTTCCGTTGTGCTTAATGATTCCTATTATTTTGTATTTGTGTTTTTACTCAGAATTATCATTCTATTCTTAACTGGAGCAACAAAATTACCAAACACATGAGGATTGTGTTGAAACTGAGGACATTGCTTATTTTTACTGATCTCAGATTTTCAGCCATGGAGAGAAGAAATGCAGGATGCAGCCAAGAGTCATTTTACTAAAGGCACAGGGGTAAAACGATTGAAAGATGGAGGTTTAAAGTGTTATTATATTTGTAACTGATTGGATGCTTTTATAGAGAGGACACATCAAAGGAAAAGGTCCATCAAATCACAATGTTCCGTCAGGCGTGGGGACACCTGCCTTGCTGATATGTCTGCAATGTTCCAAACTGGCAAGGTCTCGTTTGTCTTCCAAGCTTCCTATTATGCACATGATTTTGGGGCTGTCCTACACCCCACTTACAAAAACAGAGGAAGATGTAATAGAGGCAGCCCGTGCAGGGGGGGGGGGGGGGTATATGTTTATTCAAACATAAGGAGATGTCAGCCAGGCAAGTGCCAGCTTGCTACTCCTTAAAAAAAGAAAAAAAAAACAGGTATGGGAGAAGCCGCGATGGCAACGATGTGCTGCGGGCGTACAGGCACTTGTAAAACACTATGTTGTACTGGAATGTCCTTTTTTACCTTCCAGAAACTATTTGTTTATGTTAGGGAAACTACGTGACGGCATTGCACTCAGCGTACTATGCAGCTCAGTATTCGGGGTGTGCTGGATGACACGTTTCAAAGGATCCAATTCACCTCACTACAAGGCAGTACCTGTGCATCACCATGAGGGACTATAATACTATATGTTACAGTGAGAGGAAACACGACGACAATCAAACCAGTGTTGCCTTGTTGGTCAGTTCTATCAGAGCCCAAACAAACAGTCCAGTGCTTTCCCTCACACACAAAGGCAAGAAGGATGATCCTACTGTCTTTCAACGAGGAAATACTGACTTGTTGCAAGATGAGGATTTCTTGCTAGTTCTCATGACAGGCATGCAAAAACAGCTGTTAAGGCATTTGGGCACCAACAAAAGTGTGATGAACACAGGAGGAGCAGGAAAGCTAGCTGGTGTTGACTTGATGTTAATGCCGAAGTGTACACTTTCTTTTTGCCCGTCTCTCCTTCACTTCGTGTATTAGAGCTTCGTTGCTGGTTCGTGTGTTTGTGTTCGTCTCGTCCCGTGTTCGTCCTGAGATTTCCCTCAAACTCAAGGCAATGTTAACATCAAAAGAAAAGTGTGCATAGATTCTACACGTAGCACCACAGATGGGTCATTCTATGTGATAGTTGTGTACTGCAACTTCATACATTTTGGGTAATGGTTCAGGTGAAACACTTTACAGCCATGCATGCTCTCCTGCATTGACTTTTCAACTGAAGACAATATGCCCCATTTTTAGCTTGGTGTGGGGTATATTACAGCAGGTAAATACATTTAAGTGTGGTGATATACATACACATAACACACATAATTGGCAATTTGTATATCCTATAAAGTGCTCTGACCTGAGAAATCTTGTAGAAAAAATTGTGTTAATATTCTGCCAATAAGAAGTGGAATAAACTTTCCACTCACTGCACTAGGCAGTTTGTTTTATTCCGTGTGTTTATATCTCTCCAGTACTGAGTACTCTCTTGCAATATAACGAGACAACTGCCCCTGACTGATGGTATTGTTTTCTTCAGCTGCAACAGATGCTTTTTACCATGAAAATACTAACATCAGTTGGCATTGCATAAAACCTTGGTGAGCTCAAAGCTGCTGTGTGTATTCTTGTGAATGATTTATCTAAGGAAATGTACACCCTTCCAACATCCATCAGCAAACTCTTCATGACTATATATAATGCATAATTATTTCATTAGATTAAAGGAAAAATATATTGGCATCACACCAGCTCAATTGCCGTCTTTCGTTATCATCAAAAATATGGTGGCCGGGGTACATGACTCTCATCAACATTTTGATAATGTAATTCGCATACAATGCTCAATCATTTTAAAATTCTTCATGCACATCATTACGCCTTGTATATTCAAGTTGGCTTCTACTTTGTCTCATGGTAGTGTTGGCTATCCGTGCGGTAGCCAGAAAATATTATGGGGGGTTCTATGGGGACCTCCCAGATGCACTAGTAAAGGTACGATCTTGGCTATGCAGTGCTAAACCTGCTGTGATACTGCGGAACAAAAATGCCAAACAACTCCGCTTTGTCTCAACGAAGATGCAAGGAGTTAAAACGGGTGCAGCTATGTGAAAGCAGCTATGTGTTCGAACAGCTACTGGGAATTCAGAAGATCATACTATGTGCGTGAAAATAACTAGCACAATCACATATGTTTGTATGTTCATGTGTCTTGCCTCAGCAAATGAGTTCCAATGTATGCTTGATTGCATTTATTTAGCATTTGTTACAAGAGAGCAAAAGTCCTCAAGATATTGCAAATCTATATTGTAAATCTACTCAGTATTGGCCAGTTAGATCACACAACTTGGTTGATTCATTTTATCAAGCTTTGTTTCACACCTTAAGGAAACGTAGCTCTTCGGTAACCTCAGTGAGCCAAACACGCAGTCCAGTTTTGGATATTTTTACTGGTCTCGTTAGCAATACATCATTCCAAAATACCACAAATTCTAGCTGGACACTATATCAATGAGCCTGTTGCCTTGCACCTCATCGGAGCGGCCCCCTGCTGGCTAGCAGGAAGATATCGAATAAGAAACACGTGACTGGCTGTTCTGTCCACCTCTCAGTGTGTGTGGCCACTTCTGTTTGCTGCTAGAGTGTCACTCCCATGAAGAAATGCAACACCCTGGTGCTCCATAAACTTTTGTCCCAATCTGTTCGAATATTGATGCGCAGATGGTGTGAAGAAAGCCATAGTAGCAGGGCAGTTTTCAACCAGATTCCAAGAGTGTGCCAAGCAGCACGAACTACACCCAGCCAGAGGATTTCTGTTGAATTCATGTTTAAGGACCTTCACATCTACATCATTTACTCATGAATGCAACACTGTCATTTGACAACACATGACAGTCCATTAATGCTTTGAACATGAATTGAGCTTTACCCTCTGGTTGGGCATGAAACAATGAATCTTTCAACAGCTCATGACCCACAGTTTGAGAAACACTGGTGTACGCATTCGTCCCAACAATAATCTGGCATCCTTCAAAAACACCATCAAACAGGACTTTTCTGCTGATACGTAGGGTGACATGCAATTATTTTTGATGATTTGCATTTCTCTTTGTTCATTTGCTATTTGTTTCTAATACTTGTCATGTGTTCTTGGTATTTCTGTTCCCCTCAAATTGTGTAGACATTTGCACTGACTGTGTCTTGGACTGTTCAACAGGGCTTGCCCACTATCAGTATCAGTGTATACTGTCATGGAATAACAATAAAAACCTGAAAACTGAAAAAAAAAAAAAAAGAACATCTGAAGCACATCTGTCTGACTGATTCCTCTAACAACCTCCTGACAAATGCTCGATGAATGATAGTTCATGTCCTCCACTCCTTGTGGACAGAAACAAGCTGTAACAGGCTGAGGAAGTTTAGATGATGTGGTGAACCTACGAGTTTGTTGTTGCCTTGAATGGGCAATCATCTCAGAGGTAAAACTTATTTATGTTGACTACTGCCTTCAAAGTCTAACTATAAATTCTTTGTTCTGAACTTGTCTTGGTACACCGGAGTTCACAAGCAAGAGCAGCCTTTTGGAAGAAATAGGCAGCAAAATCTCAAATTGGAACACTGATCTTACCGAGCAGTGTTTGTTAGTTGTCGGGGTTGTACGATGTGCAGCTTGGTACAAATCTTTACGGACCACCATGGTGTCACATTTCTCCATTGGAGTGACACCCTAGCATCAAACAAGAGCGGACGCACATACTGAGAGATAGACCCGTTTCTTATTCGATCTTTTGCTGGTAGCTGGCAGGGGACCGCTCCGATGAAGAAAGGCGTAGTGCCGTGAACTTTTGTCTCGGGCTGTACACGCTGTTGTGTTGTACTCATACAAATTCTGAAATGCATGCCACTTCTTGGAGAATCTTTGGAAATTTGAAACCATTATGCCTTAATTGTCAGCTCTGATCATGAGCGAGATGGTAGGGGGCCCCTGAGGAATGTCCCGTTGTGTCCTGGAACCTTGCCAGTCTGGAACAATGCAGACGAATCATCAATGCAGGTTGCCCCATGCCTGACGGAACCTTATGATTTTATGGACCTTTTTCCTTTGACGTTCTTCGCTGTAAAAGCACCCGATCAGTTACAAATATAACAACACTTTAAACCTCCATCTTTCAATCTTTTTACCCCTGTGCCTTTAGTAAAATGACTCTTGGCTGCATCCTGCATTTCTTCTCTCCATGCCTGAAAATCTGAAATCAGTAAAAATAAGCAATGTCCTCAGTTTCAACACAATCCTCATGTGTTTGGTAATTTTGTTGCTCCAGTTAAGAATACAGTATGATAACTCTCAGTAGAAACACAAATACAAAGTAATAGGAACCATTAAGCACAACGAAAGATTACTGATAACTGCCGAAACCACGATATTTCTTACCACCACTGAAGCCACTGAATTACTTGCTACAACACATGCAAAATAAAAGCGCTGAACGCGAATGGTGTGTAGCATGAGACGTACTTACCAGCTTCAGAATTGCACTCGTGCGTCTTTCACTTGGAAGTTGTGTACCTACATTCACCTGGTGCTGTTGCTGCCTGGACTGAGAAGGTGCAGCTGAGAAAAAGTGGACTGGCACTTGCTGCATCTGTAGTAACAGAGCGGCCCATTTTACAAGACGCCCTCACCTTTTGAACCGCGAGCATGAAACTCGAAGGCGTTGCTGAAACGTTCCCTCACCTGTTGAACATCGACGGACGAGCGGGACGTCCAGCGAGGAACTTGAACGGAATATTTGGCAAAGTTGCTTCACCGCTACCACAAACACAAATCTCATCCTCAAGCAAATAAACCGCTGTGTGCTAGCGCATGCGCACGCCAAGCGAGCAAACGGCACGGCGGCAGCAAAGAGAGACACGTGACATCCCTTCTAGCGCATGCGCAGCGCAACTGATTTCCCTCTCCCGAAGGCCAAGTGTGTTTTGGACTTAGCCTTCGGGAGAGAAAAATGAATTGCGCTGCGCATGTGCCAGCAGTGACGTCACGTGTTCTTTTTTGCCGCCGCCGCTAGCCCGCCATACCGCCGCCTTGCCGTCTGCTCCCTTCGCGTCTGTACGCATGCGTTAGCAGACAGCGGTTTGCTCGATCATGCATGCCCGCTGAGCGCGAAACCACAGGGGTGCCCTACAGTACATTCGACCCGCGAAACACACGCGGAGGGGCCTTTCACTTTGGTGGCGCCAGTTTCCCAGGATCGTGATGGTCATAGTCATACAGATGTGTATGCTCCCTGGAGAACGGCGCTTGCTGTTATGTGATGTCAGTGCAATGCCTGCCGAGTGAGGCGGCATCTCCGATTCACGATTTTTTCGCATGTAGATGGCGCCACACGAACAAACGGGTCTCAGCATGGAGGAAGGAAACACAAGGAGCGGCCCCTTCGACAGTTTTCTATCGGGACGAGCGTAGCCGGCCTCGCATTGCATTTTGGGATGCTCCTGTCTACCACGTGACCGCTCACGTGACCCTCCAGACAGCATGGCTCCAGCAAAGCAGACGACGCGAGCTGTAGTTGTGTCGCAGTTCAGATGGCAGTATTACGTTGAACGCGTGCTTGCACTTTATTTCTGTGTGTTCGAATGTTTACTGTTCTATTAGAAGACCAGTCACAGTGTGCAGAACGCAAAAGGAGTACGCGGGACCGGAAACATCACATGTGGCAACAGTTACTTCCAACGTATGTACTTTTCTGGACTAAGCGGTTAAGAATGCGGTTTCATTAATCAGATTTGTACAACAACAGAAGATATGAAATGAATCTGCGGCAAAGTTTGAGGTCCCAAATGAACAATTCAAGATGACTCTAAGACACACGGGCGACTAAAGCAAGTTACCGTGTACTTACGAACAAAACGCGTTCCCGTGGAGCTGCTTTGAATTCAACGAGAGCCGCAGCCGGGACAGGAACACATTACCATACGCCGTTTCTACGACGGTGCTCACATTTTCACAATAAATTACTTCACATAAACAAAATACAGAAGCCGACACTGAAGATTTTTGTTTAAGTTTAATTTGTACAAGCTTTCGCGTGGAGGTCCACGCTTCCTCAGGAAGGACCTGAGGACCTAAAGTCCTCTGAAGTCTGAAGGACCTCAGGACCTGAGGAAGCGTGGACCTCCACGCGAAAGCTTGTACAAATTAAACTTAAACAAAAATCTTCAGTGTCGGCTTCTGTATTTTGTTTATGTGATCTACAGGACTTGACTCCCCTCTTCGTATACGCATCCAATAAATTACTTCCAAGAAGGAAAATCATACGGAGGGCAGCGCGAGAAACAAAGCCTTGCAAAAGCGAAACTTTAGAGGGGATCACGTGGTGCACAGGAAGCAATGGCGATTTTGACTCGAGCGACCGCTAGAGGGTGGCTACGCTAGTCTGACGCTGGTCTGGCGGGAAGAGCCGCTCCTTGTGTTTCCTTCCTCCATGGGTCTCAGCCTGGAGGAAACTGTAACAAGAAATTGAAAGAACATGAAAGGAAGCTGTAACCATTACCCTTAGTACCCTTAGTGCTTAGTACAGTGCCCTAGAAGAGTATAATGGAAAGAGCGGAACCGGTCTCATCCCGATAGCTGAGGAAGGACGAGCGGACGGCCGCTGCTGGATCTCCTGGCGCTGCCGTCGAATTCCCGAGGAGAAACGAGAAACTGTGAAGCGCATATGTCCGCTGCAGCGTTTTTGCTGTGTTTGCGTGATGCTTTGGTGACTCCGAAAGAAGGCGATGTGTGACGCATCAAAATAGTGAAGCTTCCTGTAAATTTTGCCGGTATTTGAGTGTGCTAGTCCTCGATGGAGAAGAAGAAAAAGAAGGTAGAGACACATTGCTTCGCGCCCTGTTGCAAGACTGGCTACCCGGGTAGCTTTCTGTTGAGCTCAACAGGGTCACCATTGCCAGCACGCTATTCGCCGCGAGATCGACCTATAGGGGGCGACACTGTCACCATTCTAGCAGAGCTCTGCATTCTAGTGTGGATAACACGTGGACCGATATTAGGAGTTGATGGTTCTTTTCCGTAATTCTTGTGTATATTCACTTGTGCCGCGATGGTACGATACTGTTCGGTTCCCCAGTGCTCCACCTACTGCACTGAACGCGGAATAAACGTGCAAAAGCAGACGACGCGTCCACACTGTTGTAGTTCGCCGTTCTCCACAGCGCGCCGACACCGTTCGATCTCGGGGCATCGTGACATCACGAAGTCAAGATCCGCTTGAGAACGTTTTTGGCATTGTGAGGCAATCCTCAGGCTGTCACATCCAACACTACAACAGTTTTTGATAACTGCTTCTTGCCTTAGCTTTTATAGTATGGCAGAATCTGTTGCAAATGGAAATGTGGAGCCTGGTGTGTTAGATGCTCTGCTCAGTACAAACGGCATAGAGGAATACAAATGCGCAAAGCAGACTCTGATAGGAAGTTCATTGGAGATGGTGACCTCAGCAGTGCCGAACTTGTCATTGAAAAGTCAACAGACCATGTCGCATGCGTATCATCAAGAAGCGACCAGAGTCTTTTTTATATAGCTAAAGAGGGGGGCCTGTTGTATCCATCAGGCTTTATGCTTTGGTTCGTGGAAATTTGGAAAACGTGTTTACGAGCTGCTTCAGTACGCAGGAATTTCACCATGAAAGCATTATGGACGTCATTGCACTTCTTCATAGAACTCGACAGAATGCCATTGGTTGCACTGAACATTGCAAGCAACTGAGTGCTGAAGTTATGGCATTTTATGTCACCACTATAGGCTTCATTTTTTTGTTAAGCTGCTGAATCGAGCCAAAGAACATGACTGTGCAAAATATCTGAAGCTCAGTCGCTGCACATAACTTGTCATTTTTACCTGCCAGTAATTCATTTTGTTCTTTACATTATGTGCATCCAATGTTTCATTTAATTGCAGTTTCATTGTGTTCTTTTTATATATTCATACTCTGTGGACGTTATAATCTTGTGTCTTATACTTGTCAGCAAACTTTACAGCGTCATAGCCTGCGATCATAACATACCTGAAAGCATAAACCTGTCTTAGTAGATATTATGCAGCAGAAAGACAGGGACACATATAGAGGAATACACAACACGATGACTGCAAACTCACAACTGAAGATGAAGAACGTTCCGTGTTCTTCAGTTGTGAGTTTGCAGTCGTCGTGTTGTGTATTCCTCTATATGTGTCCCTGTCTTTTTGTTGCATAATATCTACTATGTCATGTTACCAACTACCCCAAATATCAACAGTGAACCTGTCTCCCTCATTGCTGCTTCCTGTTTTATGTGTCATATGCCGGTAGACTGTGTCGTGCAGTAAGACTTTTTGAATAAATAACAAGGAATAATTCACAAAGAGACAGACTCAAATATGTACCTCTAGATATTCACTTTCATGCATTTAAAACACGCAACACATTCACTGGGGCAAAAGTATCTTACTTTATGCAGTGTACAAAAAGCATGCAGAGTTGAAAGCATAGATCGAGAAGTTACCAGTCAAAAGGAACTCCCTACGAAGTTACCGTGTGAAAAATGTAAGTGAATATCGAAGTTATTCAGCCCGAAACGTAACTCGCAGTTACGGAGTTACTTAAAAAAAGAACGAGTTACTCCCAAGTTACTTCGGACACAAAATAGCACTACACAGGTGCAGCGCGTGTGATCAGTTGAGTTCGACCCTGAGTTGCCTGCGTTGAGATTTCGTTTATGTCGAACAATGCGAACGCTTTGCATCTTATTCCCTGTGGGCACACAATGGTTCAGCTTCATTTCCAATAGCAGCGGTTCTTACTTCCTGAACAGAATACTGTCATTGACTGAACATCACGTTTTATGACATAAAATGCCATGGAAGAACCGGAGGGAAAGGAAGAAAACAAGTGGACGTGAGTGAAAAGCGAATTACAAGTAACTTGGAACTTAGCAACGTTACCCGAAAAAGAAACGAGTTCCTCTGAAAGTTACCACCAGCTTAAGTTACCAGCTTAAGTTACTCTGGCAAAGTTACCTGAAAAAGGAGTTCCTCTGAAAATTACCACGGCGCAAAAGTAGTGAGTTAAGTTATAAGTTACCAAAAAAAGGAACTTAGTTACAGTAATGAGTTGCCTCGAACTCTGGTTGAAAGTGTGTATTTGCATGAAAGTCTAGCCTCTATGAATCATGTTCCCTAGTTAAGAGTTTCAAGCAGTGGTTGATGATTGGAATCAGTATTGCATGAAGGGCACCTTAAAGCTGCTACTAGTCCAATATATGGAAACACTCCTGAATTATGCATTCATATGCAGTTAAAAGCCACTCCATATTGGATAGGACAGTACTAAGATGGGCAAAGGCATATAAAGAAAAAGTATTGCATGAAAATTTTGCCTAACGTACAAACTCGTATTAGTGGGACATACAAACACACCAGCCACATGTCTCTTTGGTGCGGTCCAACATGTTTAGTTTACTTAGAGACAATAAATAATTTTTCAACCTCGAATGTCTACTCTTTATTCTCCTGCTTAAGTTTGCGACAATATATGTTTGAATGCAGCCCAAATGAAAACAATGTGATCCGTCTGATCAAAGAAGTTTCCCAGTGCTAGCAGCAGTATCGGACTGTACCACCTTGCCAAGGAATATACAGAGAAGGTGACAGCCAGGCCTCAGCTGCGAAAGAAATTGTCAAGGTTGATCATATTCAACAACCAGTAATGCACTCTGCCCACTTACCTGGTTGACTGCTTCAAACTTGCTCTGGACTGGATGCCTGGTTGCAACTGGACTTGTGATACTTTGATGTTGGAGCTTTCACCACAAGACCTTGCTACTTAGCCTTTTTATGACTTATTTACTGTACCTCTAGTCATTTTGAACTGTCTTTACCGCCATTTACTTCCCCAGTGCACATATTTCTAGTCGATATGTTTTTACCATCATATAGCCTTTATATCACATAATATCATTCTAGTCCTTTGGAAGTGCTTTAGTGCCGTTCGGCATTTCGTGTCATAACTAGTCATATCTAATCTTCCTGTGCAAAGCATAATGTTTATACCCAAGCATATTAAGGTGGTTACATAAACAAACGTGCCAAACATTGCTGAATGCCGAGAGTCAATTCTGAGAATACTGCTCCCTGGCATTCCACACCCCCGAGCAGAAAGGAAATGGGAGAAACACGAGAAGCAACACGCTGCATACGCTGACAGACGACAAAGGAAACGTCACACAACAAAATACAACACCACACAAAACCAGCAAATCGCATAATCGAAGTTCTAAGTACAAAATTGGAACGACACGACCTCACATGAGTACAAAATAGACAGGAAATAACATGTATGTGACGGGATTTCACACAAAAAACATAAGGAATCCAATCACGAGGGATTTCTGCAGCGATCCGTGGCAAAATTTTAGCGAAGCAGCAAGGGAAGCGCTCACAAACAGCAAAACTTGTCACAGCTTACATGCATTCCTATGGGCTGTAATCGCTCTTTTGGCACCGCAATATGGCGGCCGGTTGGCGTACCCTTTCCCGCGATACCCTCACCCATCCGCTATCCAGCCTTTATACATAGAGATCAGTGTTGACTATAGACCGTTTACAGCAGCCTGTTGCTTCGGGCGCTAATAGATGGCGCCACAGTAGCCACGCCATTGCTTGCCTTCTGGGAGTGCCTGTGTGCCATTGCCTGTGTGAGTGTTTCCGACCTTTTTTGCCGCTGTGCTACAGTTCTGTGCAAAATCTGGAAAAGCAGAGGGAAGACTTGTTCCGTGATTCAGTGTACAAACTGTGACAGAGATCTGATCGTGTGGGACGAAGCTGTTTGTTAAATTCACTAGCCGTCGCTATACAAAGACTGCCCGCGTTCGAGGCCTTTTGCAATGAACGGGTTTCCACAAAGAGAGAAAAACAAGCTGATTCAACAACAGTAGTAATCGAATCTTTAAAGGAATGATTTCAAACCGGGAGAGTCAGCGAGGGTAAGTAATGCAGCCCTCAAAGTGGCGCAGCATTTCTGTGTGAGCCCCAAACTCCGCTGTAGGCGTTGGCTGCTGCTTGTGAGAATAAACTTCCCCTGTAGTGCCCGTCGTAGCAGGGGTCACGTTCCTTGCAGTTGAACGGTTCCGTGTACATGCCTCGTCAGTGCACGAAGCACTCGTGAGCCCCTTGTTTGTCGCCTCTACAACCTTGATGAGCGGTGTACAAATATGACTGCACCTGCTGCTCAAACCCGCTTTACATGTGCATGTTGCCGCCAAAGTGGGCCCGAAGCGAGCCTCTGTACTACACGTTCTTCGCACTGTTTGTGTCGACCTCATGTCGGCCTTTAAAATTCATACACCATCGTTGCACTGGCACAGTACTACACCGACATGGCAGCTGTCAAACAGCTTCGTTCCCTTTGCAAATTCTCTGTAGTTCAGCGCAGGCTTTCCGTATCCCTCTAGCTCGTTGATCATGTGGTTGTATACATCTGAAATCAACAATAAAAGTATGCTACTTCATAACGACAACATAACAGCCCTTAGATGCGTATCTTTCTCAGGTAGCTGTACCGCAACTCTTGCGATAAAAAGCAAGAAATTACGACCTCACGATATTGCATTATGAACGTACCCACAACGTAACGTACGCGCAACAAAAGAAGAGGAAAAAAACCCGCCGAAATATGTAGTAACTCGAGCATAGCGGGGCCGATCATCTGGGTCGCTCGAGGACAGAAATATCACTCTAAATCAAGCAAATGCACTCACCTGACCGTTGAAGCTTCGGCCAAAGCCTCGTGTCATCCTTCCATCCGGAATTCATTGCAAAAAATTTAAAATCGGAGAAAGCGTCTCTGGGCTGCACCGCCGTACTACGTACTGTTGGAGACACGGTTGTTTAAAATCTCCAGCCCGTGGCGGAGCGATCCCCTGTCGGCGATGTCGCGCACGAAGGAACTACACCAATACCCACCCCGAGGGGAGGCCGCGCTGAACTGCTCTGCGTAGCAGACGACGCTCAGAATGCGATGGTACTCGCTCCCGACAGGCGGCGCTGCGTGGCCTTACCTCGGAGACTGTAATGGTATAGTTCCTTCGTGCGCGACATCGCCGATAGGGGCTGCTCGGCCACGGGCTGGAGATTTTAGACAACCGTGTCCCCAACAGTACGTCGCGCCAACAGGCAGCCGAAAGAGAAGGCAAGCAGTGGCGCGCAAGGTCACGTGCGCTAAGATGGCGGCGCCCAGACTGACGTCATGTTATGACGTGAGCAACCCAAACATGACTCACGTCATGTTTGGGTTGCAAAGGTCAACTCAGCTACAGAAAAAGAAGGAAAGAAAGAAGGAGGTCCCGTCGAAAGCCAATTCTTCCCTTTTGTCCCTTTGTGGGCTGCATCTGGTGACTTCTTGGTGTTATGCTAGCTTAGCTTGTCTGACTTTCTGGACACAGCGCGGAGTCCAAATGTTATATTTCGTTGGCCCTCGCTTATCTATATTCACCTGCTGATTTTTCTTTGGCGCTGAGTTCTCACACTATAACATTTTGCGGACGCATTTTGTATTTATGACGGAATGTTTGTATTTAACTAATTATTCTGTTTTAGTGTATTTACTTTGCGTCTGTGTGCAAGTGAATCTAAATTTATTTGTCGCTACAAACATTAACCGAATAAATCCTCCGAAACCTATAGACAAGATAAGCCGTGCAGCAGACCTTTGCATTTTGTCTTTTCTTTGTTTTTTCTCGGGTAGCTGTATGTGCAGAGATCGGGGCGCGGACAATTGCTCACTGGACAATTGCTCACCGGACAGTTGCTCACCGGACAAGTGCTCACCAAAAAACTGCTGAGGCCGGACTATTGCTCACCACAGAACCGTGGAAGCCGGACAATTACTCACCGCCTCTTTCACCACACTTATATTGTGATTATATTTCGCGTTTATGGCGATTGACTTTTTTATGTTAGCTGAACTTCTTTTTTAGCTGTCTAAGTTGCTTCAAATAGATCTAGGAAATCCACCAGTGAAGAGGCTGAGGCGAGAGGTCGTCCACTTGCATGCACGCCTGAAGCGTCTTCGTCAGGACCTGCGTCCATGGGGCATTCCTGTTGTAGGCCTGTTGCGCTGGGCCAGGTGGCGCAGCAAACCTTGTGCGTCAGCGCCGCTAGTGGCGATCTTTTCAACACACGGCCGCTCCCTAGCAGACGACACTCAGCCTACGCTGGCTAACTTGCTGTGGCGTTATCGTTTATCATCTGTTTTCCGGATAGAAAAAAGTCAAAAGGATCGACAAATTCTTTCTAAAAACGTCGCTGAAACATTTGTACAATGCGCGGCACGATGCACATATGCAGAACGCGTGTATGTCGCGGATGATGCTGTTTGTTAGGGCGTTTAGTGTGCTTCTCTGGTGCACTGGGGGTGCCAAAGTATAAATTTCATTCTGAGAAAAATCATGCTTAACAAGAACGTGGCAAAGATTAATTCGCAGGGTGCTAATCGAATTCAATGGAGACTTAACAAAACGCTCGCCGTAATAATTGAAGACAGTTGAACAATATTAACTGGACATCTAAAAGAAACACAAACTGTTTTGTGGTTCAACACCCAAATAGTTGCTCTTTCCTGGGACCTCTGAGCGAACTTCTCGACTATTTAGATTTGGAATCAGCTATCATATGTCCGCCTCGTTCAAACAGACGTCTAACTTTTTCTTAATGCGTACGGAAACTAAGGTTGTACACATATACACGAGGCTATATATTGTATATGTATATGTTTGTAAGAGCTCCGGCTATATTTTTTCCTTGTATATGTATATATGGAGTTTCTGGTGACGACGACCCAGTGAAAGAATTGATAAAAGCAAGTGAGCTGGTGAGTGTAATTCATGACAGTAAGACCCGGAGACTAGGGACGACGAAAACAGACACATACAGATGTCTCCAAACTCTGTCTGTGTGTGCCTGTTTTCGTCGTCCCTAGACTCGAGATCTTACTGTCACACAGCGACAATTATCCGAAGCATCGGCTGCACAGTCGACTTTTAATATAAAAAGCAGAAAACTGCAAAGCAAATACAAGAAAACGAAAAGTATATCTGGTCAAAGTTTTTGTGTTCTATTTCATGAGAACGGATGCCGATATTTGTCTACTGCAATAATTATACGAAGGCAGAAAAATAGGCGATGTCAAGTTGCCGGTGATGAGTAGATCAAAGAGTGATATTAAACGGTAGGAGCAACTTATTTATTTACACATGGTAACAAGTCTTTCGTGCACGAGACTGCACTTCTTCAGGTTACACAATAATAATTATACGTGGATATTACATAGCCGCAATGTAATTCTATGACTGAAAACGGTAAACGGCGGCAGCAGTCAGGAATAATTTTTTCAGGCCTTCATATTTTAAGAATTAGCTAGTTCTGGAGTACAAAAGACAATACAGCCGCCTGCATATCGCCGGCAGCCGGAATAGCGCTGCCAGTCGGGGACATTTCTTTCGGGAACATCTTTTCCGGAGACTTTTCTTGGGCGGGCAAGTTTTTGCCGTAGCCATCTTCTTGCTGCTATGCGTACGACACAACAGCAGTTTGCGATTTTTTGTAGAGTTCGATTCCATTCAAGTAAAGTTCGATTTCGGAAGAAAAAAAAAAAAAAAACTGCGCACTCTTTGACGCGTCCTACCCGTTGCTATCAGTTTGCATACGGGGCGAGAGCGGCCGCGTGTCGTAGCATTCCGACGGTAGGGGTCAGAGTGGCGCTCCAGTCGCCCTCCTCACCTCAAACTTTAGCGCAACAGCCCTTCCTCTAAAATTCATTGAGTGGGTGGTACAAGTCATTCACTGGCAATCACCCACCAGGCACTTTCTTTTTGTAAACATGTCCCAGAGTGTAGGCAGCTAAGACCCTCAGACTTGCAAATGCAGGTTGCAGTACATCAGTGCGGGATGACTCCGAAATAAATCATGTAAAATAAAACGTTCAAAAATAAATCTCTTAAATATCAAATTTCCAAATAAACTCTTCAATATAAATCATGAGAAAATCCACGCCGTCGAAATAAACTCCGAAAAATAAACTTTGAAGAATAAACGCTTCGAAATAAATCTTTTAGCATCCATCGTCCCTGATTGGTGGACAGCCGACGGCTCTACGTCCGCCGCGGAAAATAGTACCCTCCTCGCGCTTGGCGCTAGCCGGGAGGCGTATTTCGAAACCCTGACCGATACAGAAGAGCGGCGGCGGCGGCAGCAGAAAACCCCAAAAACCCGATGCGTTTGCTGTACGGACGCCGACGGTGGCTATTTGTAAATTGTACGCATCGCCCACAGGGCAGGGCGGAGGGTGGTGAAATGTACTGGAGAACAAGGTTAGGTTGGAACACGCACGTAATTTTGAAGTTCTTTACTATGTGTTTGGATTACAAGCAAGGGTGGGTCAAATTTGACTACCCCTTGGACTGTAGATGAGACGGAACGTTACGAAGTTATAGTTGAAACCAGACAGATATTCGGAAAATGTGTTACGCCATATGAAGCAAGAGGGCAACAACTGTTAATTTGAACGTTCGGAAACTGTCACACAAGGAACAGCATGTCCTGTCGGACTGTTAATGTCAATGTCATTCTTTCCCTGTCTGATTTAGTATGTGCCTCGACCCACATTCGAAGCACATCAAAACAGTCTCTTGCGTCAAAACAGTTGTCATTTAGGAGCCTCCACTGATAATTCATATGCTGTGAGTAAACAGGGTGCGTAGAATTGATCCACTGTACTGAACTGTCAATACGATGTGTCATGCTATGTGTTGCTTTAGAGTGCCTAATGCTAAGGCTGAGACATACACTGAAGGCAGGAACACAAACAGGCTATCTGTATTTCAATGCAAAAGTGAAGACCTTGTTGTACTTATTATATCTCCATACAGATAATAAGTACTTACAAATGTCAGCACACACTAGTAGACAGGTCCCAATAGTTATTATACTCTAGGGAATTTTTGTAATTTTTTTTTATATTTTGCAACATCAACAACCGCAACAAACTTGCAGGCGAGTCAATCGAACGACAGATGTGGCGTGACTTGTATTGAAGGAAAATGATATTGTGTCAAATAAAGAATAATGCAATGATTGGATATTTGTAATAAAAAGACAGAAATTGTAATCGAGCAGCATCGCTTTGGGTGAGACTGACTTTGAGGGCTGGCTGTCGCTTCATCGAGCTCTTCTTCGGAGTGGGCATAGAGGACCTACAGTCAGGAAACGAGTGTGTGTTGTTCACACTTGACACATGTATTTCAATCGAAACTACTTGAAATCTCGTGAGGCGGCCTCACAGCTCATGACACCCAATATATAAACTCATTATTAAACGTTCAAATATTCTGTATTTTCATCTCTCATCTCGCTGTGTGCGCAAGCATGAGTTTGTGGGCGTACCCAGGATCAGCGGAGGAGGGGGGATTTTTTTTTTTTTTATGTATCGAGCCCCCTCTACCTTGGAGGTCTGGCTACGCCACTGGAGAAGACGAATGAAAAGCGAAGTGTATCTTCCATGTGACCCTTAATTTCCGCCCCCTATGTGTGAACCACGCGGATGAACACACAACTGACAGCAGCCAAAGAGCACATTTGTACAATGCTTCACGCAAGAAATATGTAAACAGAATCCAACTAATAACTTGAAAAAGTCACTTAGTGTCAATGCAGTTCGTTCTCAGAATATTTTTTGCTGGAGGTACTGGCCCACTTGCACGAAACTTCTGCTAGGATGCTAACCTTGAGGCATTTCCTTTGACACAGCTCTGGCAGTGCATTTCGCTTATAGGAAAGTTTATGTCAGTAGCATGTGACACAAGCACTAGCAAGCCTGCGCCAAAGGGAATTCCTCAAGGTTAGGACCCTAGCAGATGTCTAGTGCAAGCAGGCCCGGGTACTTACCCAAAAGTGTTCAAAGTAAAATTCAAAAGTTATATTTATTTAACTAGTGAGCATATACAAATAAGCTACTCACTGCACAACTCATCTTTAGCGATAAGAAAGCTCTCCAATAGCACCAACTGTTTATGAATTCAGTTGTTGTTTATGAACTCAGGCTGCGGCCTCATACTCCCACATTTCATCAGTGTACGAGCAGTGTGTCAGTAAATAAATAAAAAAAATTACTCAGACTGGGGACCTTCACGAAAGAAGCCCAAAAGAAATGGGACGTGGACAACAAAAGGAGTAACAATTAAATGGGGTGTTTACACTTTGGCAGTTTATTCCATGTAGCAGCTGCAGTTTTTGAAATCTAATCTGCAATATTGTAAATTGTGGTAAGCAGACTTCTGGTAGGACTCACAGAATGTGAGGCCATATTTAGGTATGTTTGGTATCAGAGGGGTAGTGATTCTATTAGTAAATATATTGATGACACATAACAGAACCTTATCATTTAATAGACGCTACCTGTAGTAATCAAAATGCATGTAAATCCTGTAAAAATATGCCTTATGAAAGAATATAAGGTGCCCTGTCTAATGCTTATGTACAAAAAGGGGGGGCATTCCCCCAAAGCCCTGAGATCAAGAGGAAAGTCTTCTCCTGCACCCACCTTCCAACACCTGCATACATACAGACATACATTATATCAATGTAAACAAAGGGGTTGTGTTGATAGGCCTGGTGGTTATGATGTTTTCATTGTCATCACGCATGCTTGTGTTTGATCAAAAGTTGACTGCATTGAAAAGACAGAGCTTTTGTTAAAAACCTTACACCACTTGTTCTTCTTTGGTTTGTCTTTCCCTTTTCTTTCTTTCCTGGGAATAGGAAGCCGCCATAGCAGAGGCTAACCTTTCCCTACTATTTTTTAATATAATAAACATACCCCCCCCCCCCTACACACACACACCACTATCCCTTGCTTTTACGAAAAGTGTGCTTTGTAGCCTGTATGATGGATGAGACCTGCGCTGGGTATCTGCAACCACGTATAAGACTATGCAGTATAATAATAAAACATAATAGTATATAATTAGTTATATTATTAATATTAGTTTAACAATAATAGTATAATAATAAACAACAAATATAACAGAGCATGTGTGGGCTTGATCATTTCACTCAACAAAATGGTTGCTGTGGCTGCAAGACATGAGCTTTATTAAACACAATTGTGTTTCTTCATCTGTCTTTCAGATAGTATAGCAAAGACAAGTGCTATCTGGTCTTAGAAGCAGGAAGCATGACCATAACAAACAAACAATAATGTATTTTTATGTATTTGTCCTTTCTATGTGTTCCAGCCTCAGAACATTAATTCTCTCATGTTCAACAGTTGCCACTTGTGTCGATACCGTCGTATGAATGTGTGTATGAGTGAGCAAAAATGTAAGAGTGAAAGAAGGATGAATGAGAGAGAGAGTAGTTAATGTGTCCCTTCAGATGACGCACCCTTGGAAGTCGCTGGGGAGGTGTGTTAGCTTAGCTCAATTGGTAGAGCCCTGGACCGGTAATCCAGAAGAGGTGGGTTAGAGTCCTACAGCTCACTAGCCTTTTCAGTGACTTCCATCAATAATGTGGTTGCATGACAATAACTTGACCTACAATCACTGATAGAACAGCATAAATGCAGGCAAGCTGGTGGACAAACGGCATGGCAAACAACCCTGAGCAATGGGCAAATGTTGAAGACAACACGAAAAGACTACATCCTGTCATGTTGTTTTCAGAGTACGTTTTTTGCGGGTTTCAAAAAATGGTGCAGTACAAAAGCAATTGCCAAAGTTCATCAAGCATCACATTGCTCTGCCCTGAAGGCATAAATAAACAAATCAGAAGGAAGCAGCATAACGAAGCAAAATGAATGGACTGGCCCTGCATGCAACTTTTTCATATGGGCATAATTGCAAGACGTTGTGTAGAACACCAAATTACAGTAGACTCATTAATTCAAACCCCAGGTCATTACATATTTTTGTTCAAATTGTCATAAATTACTCCAACTATATGATGCAGCTCACATTTTTTAGCCTTTCCTCTAAAGAAGCACTATTACGAGTGGGGACACAAGAAAGCAGGCATAAGTTAATAACTGCAGAGATATTCAAAAGAAGCATGTCGATGGTTACTAGCTTAACACGTCAGTCCTCAAAACTAAATGTTTGATGTCAGCTAAAGCCCAAGCAGTAAGGGTGCCTTCTTTAGGAGACAGGCATCTGGAGGTGAGCATTATGTTCAAAGGAGGGTGTCTCAAGAGGTGGCGTCAGCAACATGCGGAAGCCATCTTCTGCCAGTAGGAGGGTTTCACAAGGGAATGAAAAATGTTGATTAAGCAAAAATGCCGTTCAGTTAATAAGCTTTTCAATACACTGAAAACTGTGAGATAAACATGGAGGTGACATGAAGTATGCAAAAGTATGAATTATCGTAGCTCGAGGTAATGAGAGAACACCTACATTAAAATGTAGCAGGTACCAGACAAGTTTTTGTCGGTTGTTTGAGGTCTATCTTATTACCTGCCGTGAACTTGCCTGGGCTATGCTTGTATGGCATTAGCACCATACATCATAAAACGCAATATATTTACCCTTTCTTGTGCAACGATGGCCCGCTTAAAGACACGTCCTGAAGCTCACTAACACAACTGTTACCTGATAGCCATACACATGCCAGTACTGTACATGTCCATCGCATTGCCCTTGGTGGTTTGTTTTTCTTTTTGTTTGCCTTTCTTTGCTGGGAATAGCAACCCGCCATGGCGCAAGCTAACCTTTCCCTCCTATTTTTTTTTACATAATAAAGATACCTCCCCCCCCGGTGACCGTATACGACTAACCAATAGATGTCTTTGTGTTGTTGAGGCTGTGTGTTCTTCGTGTTTCCCCCTACAATCTGAACGTTATAGCAGTGAGTGGGACCAGAATTCATCAAAACCATGCTCTTAAGCACAGAAAAATCAACACTTTTCAAAAGAAAAACTCATCGATTTAAAGCTCTCTGGCAGGTGTTTACACAGCCTATAGGAAAACCAAAAAGTTGTAACTCTAGCGATATGGTGCTACCATAATTGATATGTTGTTTGTGCACAGCAAACTGAAATATTAAAAGGCCATTATTAGCGGCAAAACATGGGGAATACAGTTGTAATGTTTTTGTATGACACGGAATTACGGACTTCACTGATGCCGTCCAACTGCAACGACATGCATGAAGCCCAAGTAAGTAATTTATCCTGCAACATGTGGGGGTTTCGTGGAAACGACATTGCTGTGTGACATTGCAAGTATTAGTCTAGTGACATGAATAAATAATCCCTTTTGTTTGCTTGTAATGAAAAAAAGAGGAGAAATTGAACTTGTCTCCAGACTTGTTCTGCTGCTCCTAACATAAATTCTCATCCCCCTCACTCCCTAAAAATACTGCTCATGTGCTCTGCTCGCAAGTTTGCTATTCACTATGCACATGGTCGCTGTTCAGAAGTCCACTAGTCATACGTTCACTAGCAGTCCACTATTCACAATTATCCCAGGATCATGCACAGAGAATCCTAAAAGGTTGTATCCATCCCACAGCTCTGAACACAAGTGCTTTCAAGGCAGCATCCCTAGTGTTCGGTGCCCAAAGTCCCAACACCTTCACTATATTGAAGACACTGCTGTCTAGTCGAGCCCTTTTTGTTTCATAACCTGGCAGTGCATGTTACTGTTTTACAGAGCTGCAGTGCCTTTGCATTTGTGAGCAACATGTTGTACGTTGCATACATACGTACAGCATGTGATGGTGTGGGTATGATCAAGATTGGGTCATGTGGGTGCAAACACTGGCACTGTATTTTTTTTTAGTTAACCCACTCCCTTACCTTGATCAGTAAACATATGAACCTAGACACCTTCCCATTCCCATCCTGGGTTGATAAGTTAACGAGTTTCTAAGTTTGCTAGGTACCCCCTTGTAGAAACCATTGTATGACAGCTTTCCTAAATAATAAAAACAAGAGCAATGTGTCATGTGTTAGTTGCCAAAACAGAGGGCTCCCAGTAATACCCAGCCAGCAGTGGCCCCAGCCAAACATGAAAAGCAAGTTGTAAGCACCTCATGACCATGTCGAATACATCTTGTCACTATTCCTAACCAAATTCACTTAGACATGTTTTTCTGGAGCTACAATTCTAGTTATGACTGGTAATGGTCAATGGTTGCCTCCAATGAACAATTCCGTGGTGAATCTGGTATGTGAATGAGGTATTGCATAAACAGGTGACAGGTGAAACTGATTATCTTTCGTCCTGAAGTGATAACCACTTTTGTCTCTTTGTCCATTACCATCACAGTCATGAGCAGAGATGAGAGTTGACCATGAGACACAGAGACTATCATAGCCATGGGATACAGAGTAAAAAATGAAATCAGATAATATCATTTACACCACAAATGGCGATTTCAATATTCCTCATGGAACGTGCAATTGCTAAGTCACAAAGTTACCAAAGTAATGTCTTGTTGAGCTGCGTAGTAATGAACTAATCTAAAACAAGTAACGTAACTAATACTTGCGTTCAGTTTGTGCAGTTCAAATGAGAAAACAAACATTTCAGGAATAAATGTGTGATAAAATTGGTCAGTTCTGGTTTGGTGATATCAAGTGAGACACAAGTAGCTATACCTAAATGTTCCAACTCGAAGCATCCCTTCTCTCTCCAGAAAAGAAACAATGTGAATGCCATTCCTCATCATAAGATGACCAATGCAGTGATACTGACTTCATTATTGTTTTTGCTTTTACTGGTAGCTTTTGTAGAAGTATGCTTTTCATTCATTTTAGTCTTGCTGTTTTGGTGCACTTGCCTCTTTAGGTATGCATGTGTATATTATGCATAATGTTTTCTCAAGTTCAGGCCACAGTTCCCTGTTAGCAGTCAGAAACACTGAATAAAGGACAAAATATAGCAATATAAAAACCTGTGTACATTCTTTGTCATGCTGTGTACATTTATCCACAACATTTAGTAATAAAAGCCAAGTGTAGTCGACTTTTTGCCAACATGTAACCACAAAAGTAAGCTGTATCAACACTATGGTCATAAAAGCTTATAAATATTGGTACAGAAAGATATGTGAAGTGCACTGAAATGCACCATAAATACAGCCTGTTTACGTGTTATACCCGATTCCACCCCAGAGTCTGAAGAGTTCGTGTTAAACCAAGTATCGCCCTGAATTCAATCACGTTTCAATCATGAACTAAACTGGGTGCACATTATTTGGATTTGACGCTCAAGACCACTACATGCAACTTTCTCTGCGAGAGAAAAAAAGACAAAAGGAATATAACCTGAAAACGTCAGAGTGACTCTAGTCGGAACCACACACACAGTCTTTGTGCACGCACTACGTACAGACTTCAGTACGGCGCCTTTGCTTTTGCAGATTGACTTCAAACTTCTCTACACGCCGCAAGGACCCATTTTCAGTTTCTGTCCCACTTTTACATTCGAACATTTTCAACTTCCATGCCGTGTATTAATGGCAACGACCACCCAAATAGCAGCACAACATCGCTCTCATACACTGAAAACACCGACTCTCTGCGGACTCACGCTTTCAAACACAAGGAGCATAAATGTTGGAAGAACTTGCGCGTTACTTAACGCGTATTCTCAAGGCACGTCAACCAGCAAGCCAAATCTCTGTTTCTTTTCGCTCAACTCATCTGTCCCAACCCAACACCACAAAATGTAACACCGCCTACAGCCGCCATTTGTCAGCAGCGTCCTGCGCCAACGCGATGCATCGGCATCGGGTTTTCAGGGTTTTCTGCCGCCGCCGCCGCTCTTCTGTATCGGTCAGGGTTTCGAAATACGCAGCCGGGAGACTCTTTTCGGCTGTAGTTCGAGTCACGGGCTCCGCCTCTCGGCGAACGTCATATGTCACGTGAGAAAGTCGCTTCTTCCCGGGGAGGAGGAGGAGGAGGAGTGTCGTTGGGAGGAACCCGAGAGGTCTGCCTGCCTGAATAGGCGGCATGTTTCTCGGGAAGGGAAAGGTGGTGGAGAGGAGGAGAGGAAAGGGTGAAGTGGAAGACCGAGCGGAATCCGCTCGGGGGGAGGATAGCTGCGTCCATGGGCCGACTTCAGGGGAACTGTGCCGGCATACGCTTATTACACATCTGAGGGAAACCCAGGAAAACCCCAGACGGCACAGCCGGCCCGCGGATTCGAACCGCGGACCTCCCAGTCTCCAGCGCCGGCCGCTGGGGATTCTCCTTGCTGCGGAGAGATGGGGAATTTGGACATGTGGACATGTGCTCGTAGTTTTATAAGGTAAATGTGTTTTACGCGTACTACTGCATAGCATTGCTGGATAGAGATGACATGAGTTTGTGCAAAACCGACAGCGGTTCGCTACAGGTGACTCTTCATCTCGGGGATTCTTCATCTCGAGCGGAACTGGGAAGTGTCTGAAGTTTCACCGCTACCCCACCTTTCCCCTAATTTTTTTTTTCATTGGTCTAATAAATATACCCCCCCCCCGCTTCCCCGGGCCAAAGCCGTAATACACGGCACTGGCACTGCCCCGGCCAAAATAGGGAAGCCGATCGGCGACAGCGCTGGGTATATTGCACTCAGAATAATTCATACGGCAAGGAAACTTTTGTTCGTTTGTTAAACCAAGCAGATCATTCCAGACTGCAACAAGAAGAGTAACTCGTTCACTAGTCCTTTCTTCGCAGGTAAGGTGGGGGAGGGGGGATATATTTATTAAACAAAAGAAAAAAAGTGGGAGGAAACGCAAGATGGAGATTAGTGTTTGCCGAACGGAAACACAAGTGCCTGCTGCTGAACTTCGGAAAAGTTTGCGATCAACAACTACAAATCACAAGGGGACTGTTCTGAACTCCCTGAACTTCCGTCTTCTGCAGCAATACAATACAATTTAGGCTAACTTTGCGACAGGTGTGAGCAAGCAGTTGTGCCTGTGATTAGGGTTGCCACCAGGCCGGTATTATACCGGTATGGCCGGTTATTTGATCGCTCTGTCGGTTTCCGGTATGAAGGTGATACCGGCAGCCTTTTGCCGGTATTTGTGGCTCAAGACCTTTCACAGGGGCTTTGGGAGGTTTTCGCTTCAACATTCCACTACAGCTTGAATAAATCTGGAGCACAGACCCAACTCCGCAGTCGGCCTAATATACAACGGCCTCGGTGGCTCAGACGGTAGCATGATCGCCTTCTGATCGCGGGTTCGAACCCGGCCAAGGACGCCAGCAATTTGGTGGCAGGGTACAAGTTGCTTAGACACGCCGTCTTCCGCGAGGGACGTTAAATATGGGGTGCCGTGTGGTGAGCTTTCATCGCACGTTACAGAACCCTCAGGTGGGCAAAAGTAATCCACAGACCGATGCTGTGGCGTCGCTCATGATTTCAGTTCTCTCGCGACGTAAACCCCCAATTATCAAATTAATTATTATCTCTGTCTCTATGTGTGCTCATCCACCCCTCACCCACTTTCCCTTTCCCGCGAGCCTTTCCCTTACCCTGTAGTCCACCTCCTTTCCCTCAGCCGGTATTTTTCACTACGAAAGCTGGCAACCCTACCTGTGATGTGTGATTGAAATGTGTGCCCAAATCGCTGGGAACATAAAATAAAATAAAATAGCAAAAGAATAGACTAAGAGCAATATACATATGATTAATGTATTCCATTTAATGAAAGAGTTTCTCTGTATATCTCGAAATTGGGAAGCATGTACAACAATAAATGATAGAGAAGTTATATGATGACATGGAATGTTTACCCCTGGTAGCCAAAGAAACCCTACCCTACTTCACAGAGGTTAATATGAGAGGAAACACGAACAAATGTTACACAAAGCTATGACAATCTATACTGTTTTGTGAAGTAACATAAATGTGAAAATCACCGTGTATCGAATACATATGCTGAATTCGAGAAGCCGTAATGGGTAACACTCGTCGGACAGCGGCGTAAATAATACTTCGCGTTTGGAAGTGCTGACTGTTTCAACGGAACATTTAACGGAATGTTTATCCTGTTCTCAGTCTGACGAGCTGCGTACATATAATCGCTCATAATACCTTTTTTGAAGTTAGAACTCCCAAAAAGCTAGAATAATTTGCCCTACTTGCAAACAGTTCTGCCGCGAGGCACATACTAATCTGACCTCCCCATCCCCGTCTTTGGTGTTCCCGCCATTCCCGCTCCATCCCTTGCTCTCTCTTTCCCTCCTCACGTGACATATGGCGCACGCCATGAGGCGGAGCCTGTGTGACTCAAACTACAGCCGAAAAGAGTTATCTGGGCGCCGCCATCTTAGCGCACGTGACCTTGCGCGCCACTGCTTGCCTTCTCTTTCGGCTGTTGGCACGACGTACGTAGTACGGCGGTGCAACCCAGAGACGCTTTCTCCGATTTCAAATTTTTTTGCAATGAATTCCGGATGGAAGGATGACACGAGGCTTTGGCCGAAGCTTCAACGGTTAGGTGACTGCATTTGCTTGATTTAGAGTGATATTCCTGTCCTCGTGCGACCCAGATGGTCGGCCACACTATGCTCGAGTTACTACATATTTCGGTGTTTTTTTTTCTTCTTTTGTTGCGCATACGTTACGTTGTGGGTACGTTCATAATGTAATATCGTAAGATCGTGGTTTCTTGCTTTTTATCGCAAGAGTTGCGGTACAACTACCTGAGAAAGATATGCATGTAAGGGCTGTCATGTTGTCTTTATGAAGTAGCATACTTTTATTGTTGATTTGAGATGTGTACAACCACATGGTCAACGAGCGAGAGAAAGACGGAAAGCCTGCGCTGAACTACAGAGAATTTGTAAAGGGAACGAAGCTGTTTGGCAGCGGCCATGTCGGTGTAGTACCGTGCCAGTGCAACGATGGTGTATGAATTTTAAAGGCCGACATCAGGTCGACACAAACAGTGCGAAGAACGTGTAGTACAGAGCCACTTTGGCGGCAACATGCACATGTAAAGCGGGTTTGAACAGCAGGTGCAGTCATATTTGTACACCGCTCATCAAGGTTGTAGAGGCGACAAACAAGGGGCTCACGAGTGCTTCGTGCACTGACGAGGCATGTACACGGAACCGTTCAACTTCAAGGAACGTGACCCCTGCTACGACGGGCACTACAGGGGAAGTTTATTCTCACAAGCAGCAGCCAACGCCTACAGCGGAGTTTGGGGCTCACACAGAAATGCTGCGCCACTTTGAGGGCTGCATTACTTACCCTCGCTGACTCTCCCGGTTTGAAATCATTCCTCTAAAGATTCGATTACTACTGTTGTTGAATCACCTTGTTTTTCTCTCTTTGTGGAAACCCGTTCATTGTAAAAGGCCTCGAACGCGGGCAGTCTTTGTATAGCGACGGCTCGTGAATTTAACAAACAGCTTCGTCCCACACGATCAGATCTCAGTCACAGTTTGTACACTGAATCACGGAACAAGTCTTCCCTCTGCTTTTCCAGATTTTGCACAGAACTGTAGCACAGCGGCAAAAAAGGTCGGAAACACTCACACAGGCAATGGCACACAGGCACTCCCAGAAGGCAAGCAATGGCGTGGCTACTGTGGCGCCATCTATTAGCGCCCGAAGCAACTGGCTGCTGTAAACGGTCTATAACTGTGAAAGAGGATTTCGGTACACCGGAAGTAGGTTGTCTGTCTGTATGTGATCCGTGACCAGTTTTGCCAACTTAGTAGGGGGAGCGGGGGGGGGGGGCTGATATCATTCGGAATGACGGATGCCCGGGAGCGTATTATTCGGTGAAGTTCTGTTTTAGCAGTGCAAGTAACGCACGACATCGGTGTAATATAGTCTAATATAGAGCCGACTATCAGGAGAGTTTGGCTATTCTTTGGTATGTTTTTTTTATTTTGCGTTTCTCTTTTTCGTGTGCGTGCGCGCTTTCTTGGCCTTTCTTTTACCAGTGCGAATGACCGTCGCCGCGCAATCCGTCCACAGCGCTCAGCTGGCTCAAAGATCAAGAGCATACCTGGGTAAATTACTTCTAAAATGTAATTAAATTACATTACTCCAGTTAGAATTTAATTAAATTACATTACTCATTACTGCAATAGAAACGTAATAAAATTACATTACAATTACTACGAAAAAGTAATGACATTACAGTGTCATTACTTTACCATTATTGGCATACATGTTCCCGAGTTTGTGGAAGGCACAAGGGACACACAAGTTGACGAAACTTGCCTTTCCCCGAAATTTGAGGGAAAAAATGTAGGCTTACAATGTATCAGCAGTTAGCTTGTACTCTTCTATTTGTCTCTTCTACATGTCATGCTAGTGTGCCACGTATGACGTATCGTCCCACAATGTAGAGACGAAGGAGACACAGTGTATCACGACAACAGGAAGATTGTCAGGAGGATGGAGCCTGCAAACAATGGTTCTACAGGGCTACAAACCGTTGACCTAACAACGTTTGTTTGTGGGTGCCCTGCCTAAGGCGACTGGCTTGTCGAAGGGAATAGGTGACCGGTACTTTCTAAAAATCATGGGAAGGGTCGACTTCCGTGTCTACGCTAGCAGACGACGCTCGCTATGGCTACTGGACGCGAATGTGCCGGCTCAAGAAGCGTCTTAAAAAAAAGGTAAGAGCTATTGTCAGAAACAGACTAATAGACTGTGCTTTTTTCATGTGTATGTACTAACTAATGCACCATCAACAAGCATGCACAGAATGTGAGATTAAATGAGATAACTGCAGCAAGCAAACGTCAAGCGCTTAACACATGTGTGCAAAGCTGTGACAACTCTTAGTGCTGTTCCACTCTCGGCAGCCAAAAGGAAATAACCAGAATCTGTATGTAGAAGAGGTGCAGATTAAAGCCCTCGAAATGCTTTCTTGCAGCTACATGTTGACAGATCACGAAAAGCTCAAGTACTATCACTGCCGGCAGTTATGGCCGACGGTGACCCGTGATGACATACAGGCGTATTTCATAGACGCTCCCGATTTTGATAAGGAAGCCATGAAATCCTTTAAGTCCTTAGAGGCTTACTACTATGTCAAAGCAGGTAAGAATTAAATTTATTGATTCTAAAAGTACTTTTTGATGTTGTGGATTTCATGTTCTTCCATTCATACATAGGAAAAGTACATAGCATTACTGTCGCTGTGCCAGTGCCTGGCATTATAGTCGTGAAGGGAATAGTGAGCCCTTCACAGCGGACCAACGAACTGTATACATCCTGGGTAGCTGCTGAAAGGGAAGGAAAGATCCTGGACGCAGTGTGTTCATGCACAGCAGGGTGATAATATAACCTGTCATTTCGAACATATTGAACAGGGCAGATAAACAGAGGATTTTTTTTCATTCGAATGTTTCAGGTTAGGAAGGTGCTGCAGTCACGCTGCAGCGATCTGTTACGTGCTGCATTTCAGGAGCGAGTCCATAAAGGCTGCTGCTAGGGACGGCCTTTCTGTGACAGATGTACCCTGTCCTTGGATAATGCCCCGACTAAAGCAGGTAGGGTGCAGTTATGGGTAACTGGACACGTCACGAACATGCATGCTACATGAGGACCTACCTATTAATCCTTGTCTTACGCCTGTTCATGTTCTCTTCCTTGCACCTTTCCTTTTCTGTCTTTATGCATGGGCTGTTACATCAAATTTAAAAACTACCATCTCAGAGAAACGATGTTGATCCGCTACCACTATATGCCAGGTTGAACCAAAACTAGCAGAGGACTTGATGTACGAGCGCCACCGTCCAACAAAAGAAATGGACAGTGGAAGCAAAACACAAACAGTGAATGAACAATCGCTAAGTGTTGATTTTGGAGCGTTTGCAGAAAAGTTGAAACAGGTAATGTAGCACTAGCGAGATGCAGCCCGTAGAACAGCTGTACATTGTATTATTGTAGGTATGCTTGTAATGTTGTGTTGCGGCTATCAGAATACATGCATCTCTCTTTCTCTCTGTCTTTTTTTTCTGCTTTCAGGTGGCCCCAGATGCAAGATATTTCTGATTGGTTTGCATCAATGAAAACCGAAGACCAGCTGAAATGAGCCATGAAGCAGAACCTCCAGAGTTCTGTCTGACAGTTGACCAACCGCTGTGTGGTATGACCATCTCAGAAGAAAGGAAGAGGGGCTTCACAGGCAATGACATTAAAGACATGTGTACTTTTGCAATGGAACACCTAACTATCTCCACCGAGTCTGCGGCAGAAATTGAGGTTCTGACAAGGGGCCAGTCCAGTTCACCACTGTGGTTCAGACATAGAAGGGGAAGAATAACAGCGTCCTTGATGAAAGATGTATGTACATCTCGAATGAAGAAGACTGAGTCTTTGGCAAAGAGGATTTTAGCACCTGGTGTGATCAATTCCCCTGCTGTGAAGTATGGCATAGACAATGAAAATGCTGCAAAGGAACGGCTCCTGGACATTCTGAAGTCCTCCCACATAAATGCGCGACTTTCTGCATGTGGACTCATGATAGACCCAGCCTTCCCTTTCCTCGGATGCAGCCCAGATGGTATTTTTGAATGTGACTGTCATGAACCAGTATTGGTTGAAGTGAAGTGTTTATACTCTCTCAGGGATGTCGCACCAGCAAATTTAATTGAGAAAGGGCAGGAGCAGACTAACTTTTGTCTCTCTCCGGATGGCACACTGAAGATAACGCATAAATACTACTATCAGGTGCAAACACAGCTGCACCTGAACAGTTACAAAATTGATATGTGTTATGTTTTCCTCTATGTTGACCAGGGGGGAGTGTTGCTCACTGTCACCAAGGACTGTGAATTTTTGGAAAGGAATATTGACAAAATAACTATGTTTTTCAAAGACGTAATCCTTCCAAGAATACTCTTGGACAACTGAAAACACCAAAAGTGTGAATGTTGTACAGCTGCTTTTACAGCTTCAGGTGAATTTGTGATTCAAAATGCTATGTTTGTGTGCAATAAATGCTTTTATCCAAGAGCAGTATCAATTTTAATGTGATACAGAAGCTGCGTGAACATGTGCACAAACAATACATAATGGTATCAACAATGTCAGTGTACACAGCTGTAGTCAATCCCTCACCAGGGGCGGCATCATGTTGGTTAGGCCTGCTACGACAACAAGAATGTCACTGTATTCCCTACGTAAGAAGTGTGGCACTGTTCCAGTCATTATTCTCCATTTCTTTAAGTGACCAATTGCTCGTTCCACGATTATTCTGGACGATGAAATCCTCCGAGATCGGCACACCAGCTCTTGTGGCAACTGCTTCATTCCCTTTGTGAAGCTGGGAGTGATGAGCTGTATGTTCCTCAGAAAGAACTCCTCGTGTAGAAGGAATCCTCTGTCAGCGAGCACTTGGTCTCCCTCTTCCAGCAGATCAAGCAACCCTGCAGAGAATAGAGTTACAGAAGTGTAGTTAAAGGCATCGTTGCACCCAAACCAACGTTGAGCTCACCACTTCTGAGGACCATCTGTTTGTCTGATATCCTTCCTCCATAAGCCTTTGAGATGAAGCACACAGCCCCCAAGGAGTTGACGCACACCAAATACTTCAAGGTACAATGTTGCTTGTAGTTGCTCCATGTTTCCTGTTGGGTCTCTAAGTTTGTTGGCCTAGTAGTTGTGTGTAAGTTCAGCTGGTTGTATTGGCTGCTGGCATATATTTTGACTCTTACTGAAAGGCATCCCATTCTGCAAGTTCCGAGAAAGTTTCCTTACCTTGCAACGTGCACTTCGCGTCGATGATGCACCGTAGCCTTGGAAAATGTAATGTGTCCTTTTCCGTCAGCCAGCTCCTTGCAACCTCAGCAGTGGGAAAAGCTACCAGCTGCCTTGCGATCACAGAGACACACCCAAGCCACATTCTGAAGGACTTTCGCAGAGTTTTTGATGTTACATGGAACCGGTAGGCCAGGTCTTGGAATGCAGTATTTAAACGGAGCTTCATCAGAAACATAAAAAGTTGACAAGGATATGGAAATGTTGAACGTGGTGATGGCAACGCTGGTACAATAGAGGTTAAGATCGCCAGAAAGAGAGCTTTGGATAGGCCTGCAACATGTAGAAGTAATAAGATATAATGCAATTAAAACACTCCTCTGAACCTGTTGGTACAAAGTCATCACATAAAAGCGCTAAAACCCGGGGTAAAACACTGACTAAAAAGACAAACAACACAGCACTACTGTTAACACATATGTGTATTGACAGTAGCGCAGTGTTTGTCTTTTTAGTCAGTGTTTTACCCCAGGTTTTAGCACTTTTACGTGATGCCATATTCCAAGCAGTTGAACTACTGGTGTTATGTGACATTCAGGAAGGAATTTAAACAACGCACCTGTGTAGAACAAGAATTCGTCATCTTGGACCTGGGAAATATCAGTTGCGTCACCTGCCTTTTTCCTCAACACAACGTTTTGTTGCTCCAGCTCAGCAACTTGTATAGATGGAGTGCCTCATTTTCCATGCGTAGGTTTGTGCAGTTTGTGCACAGGTAGGACACTGGATCTGTCTGGACCGCTCTGTACACAAGAGGGGACATAACTCATATGAGCATAACGATATTCATGTCACAAGACGACTGTGAGAGAATGATGCTAATGATCTCAACTACGCATATATTGAAGGGAAAAACTAACCGATTCCGGTCTCGTCATCAGACAGAGGTGTGTCAGCATGACTGACCATTTTCTTCATGAGAATAATCATAATTTCCCGAAGAATCACCGTTCCTCCCAGATGACAAGCTGCTCGCCCTTTTCGCAGCAAGGGACATGTAGCGCTGGCTCCTAACAACGAGAACCAAACAGAAGCACGATGAAAACTGACGTCACCGATAAAAGAAGATTTCCGTCTACGCTGGTCGACAGCTTCACAAAGTCATTTTGTGAAGTTTTCCGACCTATACCTTTCGTGTCTCTCGTCAGCTTTTCGAGCCTTCCTCTCGTCGTGGCTGAACTTCGATGGAATGTAGTCGACGTCTACCGGGTCGCTGGATGGACAGCCTTTACAAAACAAACAAACGAACATAAAGTAACTACAACGTGTTCATTACCTTCGTGAGTTTTGTACTAACCCGATACGAAGTGGACCTCGCAGATCCGCGAGTTATGGTTAGGCATCCATAACTCACTGTTGGGGTCAGCCCTTTTCACTGCGACAGCCCACTGCTTTCGCCGTTTAGCGTTCCACGGGAATCGGAAAAGCTTAAATCCTTTCTGCGATGAGTTCGTACAAGCATACGCTGAACACCCACCCATAATATTTTTAGCGCGACTAGGAAATCAACGCGAAATCGAGCGACAACCGCAAAACACTATGATACAGCCGCGGAGTGCTAGACACGGAAGTAGAGTGTCACCTGCTCAGTGACGTCAGTTCCGCAAGAAATTACCGGAGACCTATTGACGTTTCACGTGCCGATTGAGTGCGTCACCGTTCATAGTGACGTTGGAATTCTTTTCACTCGCCAGTCCCCCAACTCTCTGCCAAGTGCCAACACAGAACACACACTCGATTCTTTTGTAAAAAGTAATGAGTAATGTCATTAAAATTACAGCCCAAATGTAATTAAATTACATTACAAATTACCTAATATCAGTCATCATCAATAATAATCACCTATACTGCGTAGAGAGTTGCAACACATGTTTAGTTGTGAAGGTGACAGTTTATGCACGATGTCCTACAAACTTAGCGCATTAGAGTCCTGCTGCGCTTGCGCCGTACGCATTTCTTCCGTGAGCAACGAGATGGCGCCTCGGCTAGGCAAGCCTGTTCCAGTAGTGACAAGCAAAGGGGTCTACTCAGCTGCCTAGTCAGGCGGCTTCGCGGGCGCGAGGTATTGGAACGCAGCCATAGTATCACTTCCCTAATTACAGCCCAAATGTAATTAAATTACATTACAAATTACCTAATATCAAAAGTAATGCATTACATTACAAATTACCAGAAAAAGTAATTTCTTACTGTAATTTCATTACAGTAATGCTATTACTACCCAGGTATGATCAAGTGTGCGTGTCCTGTATTCATACGCGCATCGTCGTCATCACTTTTAAGGGGTGCGTTTTCTTATTCAACTCTGGCAACTCCGAGTTACTCTCAGCCGGCGAAAAATAGCCAGAGTAGCCAGATTAGCGGAAATGACGTCATAACTCTGCGACAAAAATTAGCCAGAGTAGCCAGGGAGTGACAACCCTACTCTACTCTTGTATAGCTCTGAAGAAGGGTAGCCGTCGTTCTGACGTCACACACAAGGTAGCAGACGACGCATCGTCGTCTGCTACCAACCGTCCTGTTGACACAGACATGTACAAGATACTAAAAAATGTATTTAAGATAAGATAATAAATACTGACGATAGAATGTGATTAAGATAGAGTATAAATACATGAAAATTAAAATAATTAAGAAAGAGTACGAAATACTTCAAAAAGTATTTGAAATACAATTAAGATACTATTTATCCTTGAACGCAAGAAGTCACCAGTCACTGGTCAATGCGGCGAGTCGCCGCTATGTGACATGAACCACCTAAAACCCGCGTACTATGCAAGCCGTCCCTGTGTGATAGGAGTCATCTAAACACAAGTCCCAAAAAGATGACAAAGTGATATCATATAACTCCACTAAATATATCTGACCCAGAACAAATCAAACTTCTAGCAGGTCCCTGCTCGGCGAGGTCAGAATTCGGCGTTACCACGTCAGGACACACATAAAAGAACCCTCACCCGCTAAGGATTAATACATACGGGGCAAGATCTCTAAATGGAGACTTCCAAGAAGGGCCAATGTCCGGGTCAAGTCCGAGGGACTCAAGAAATTTCCACTGAACAAGCAACATAATGGCAAGAAAGTTTGAGAGGGAGGTCCAAAATATGTAATTAGAGTATTGAGTAGAAAATACCATAAAATGTATTTTAAATAGAGTACAAATACACAAAACAAAAAGTATTGAGTAGAGTACCAAAATACCGCAAACTGTAATACAATACTCCAAATACGTACAAGTCTGTGTTGACAGACAATATGGGTGGTGTTCATTTTCGAAATGTAGGACTGGTTAAAACCTGTCGAGCATTTTCAAAATCTGCTGGAGTGCACGCATCTGCGTTAAGTTGTTAAACAGAGTGTCTGCCAGCACTTCCACATCGTCTCGCCCGTCAGGCCAGTCCGCCATTTTGAGCGCAGAGTAACTCTAGCCGTTCGAAAATTACGGTCAAAGGTGGCTACTCTGGAGTCACGTGATGATAAAGGCTCTGACGTTGTTACCCAACTCCTGGCTACTCGGGTTAAATAAGAAAACGCACCCAAGCTGTATATTTCGAAATCCTAAGTTGTTATGTAATTGAGAACAATACAAACATGAGTAAGAAACATCATAATAGCATGTTTCGCCGAAAAGAACATCGTGTCGCCCATACGGCTATCACTACTTTGATACGGAGCGTTACCTTCCTAAGCCTAATCATGATTTATTTTAACAGCGTTTATTTTGAGGACGTGTATTTTTAAACGGTTTATTTCCGAAAATGGATTTCGAAGGGTGGAATTCTAAGCGTGGATTTTTTAATGTTTTATTTTAAAAGATTTATTTCGGCGTACAGCCCATCAGTGCAACTAGTGTTCCGTGAATTTTGGGAGCAAGCCTCTTTTTCTTTCAGAACCTGCCATTTTTTTTGTCAATACACCCAGTAAGCACACTTGTTTTGGGTGTAATATGTGACACCCCTGTTACACCCATCATTGGGGTGTAGCATTTACACTCATAAGGGTGTGAGTTATCTAACACTCATTTTACACTCATAGGGGTGTAAAAAAATTACTGTGGTAGGTGACATTTTTTCCAGGGCACGTTTCTTCAGGGAACATTTTTTTCCAGGGCATATTTCTTCAGGGAACATTTTTTTCGGGGACATTTTTTTGGAACATTTTTTCCTGGACCCGCCCGAGCCTGGGCACGGGCACTTATGAGATATTGATCTAAGACACTAATCTAACGACATGTTTGTGTGTAAGACTACAGACTTCACTCTGTAAGCTGAAAACTAAAGAGGCCGAGAACTCGGAAGACCGAACTATCGAAAGCCAGAAGCCACCAAGAAATGAAAAATATATATTAGAAAAGTTACATCTGCTACATCAGGTAGTTCCACAACGCTGTGCTCAAGACAGGTATTGGGAATTAATGTGCTAAATGCTTTTTATGCATTTAAAAAAACTTTGTATGACCTTGTCCAGCGCATGCCACTTTTTGGCACAATCCCTCGTGTACTGGGGTTGATCTTACAGCTGTGGATAGGAGTGACTAAGGAGTGACTTTTTCGGGTTAAACCCCATTCCGCCCAGTTATTCCCCCCCGAACTGACCTCCGACCAATTCGGGTTAAACCCGATTTCTCCCCGAATTCCAGTCACTATGAAATCATCAAGTGACATTTCCACTGAAGACGAACAAAGGTCGCCACGTGTAACACATGTAAGAATGGGTCACTTACTTTCCAAGCAATACACCCAGGTGTGTCAACACTGTCTATGCCTTCGGGGATAACCGCTGGAAGGTCACGATCTCGCAAAAATAGCAACAAAAGAACAAAAATGAGAGATTAGGAAGAGACTTAAGGCTACGGCAGCCGCCGGCTCTAAAGCAACACGCACCGCCTCGAAAATATTGTCGCCACCAGCGTGCCAGCTCGGAAGATCTCTCATTGGCTGCGCATTATATGTATAAATATTTGGATGTTCATTGGTCTAAAAAACTGGCGTCAGTTTCCTTCGCGCTGATTGGGCGAGAGTCATTTGACTGAGGAGCGAGCATCCGAATGCGCGAACCGCTCAACGGAAGCAGTCGAACGGAGGAGAAACAACGACATAGCGTCTGTCCGGCCACGCGTGTTCTCTTGGACTGCAACCGTTGTGCACGCAAACGCTACGGGGTAGTTTGAGGGTTTTGAATGCTTTAGATTTAGATTGTTGTGGCGAACTGCTAATGTGAGAACGGAATGGCACATCCACCTCATCATCGCAACAGCGGGAAGACGAACATGACATGGAATCCCTGCACTTCCAAAGGACGCAGAAATCGTCAGAGAGGAAGTCTGCACTCTTTCCGACGTACTGCAGGTGAACGGTAAGACAAGTTTGATTAGTTTTTTGTGACTGAAGGAAGTAATGCAGGTTTATCACGTTAAGTGTATTACGTACATTTACGAGTCACTCGGTATGTTAGCGGCGTTTCATTGTGCAGTGCATTGCCGTAACTTGTACGTTTCTGATATGCCGTTAATCAAATTATGTGTGGTTATGCTAGTTGCCCCTCATGCGCGTCGCAGCCGTTCATTTACTGTGATCTAAGAACATTCGTGACAAATGCCTCGGTGTTCAAATACGAAATCAAGATAGATTGCCTATCATAGCGGTGATTTTCGTGCAGAGTTACGGATCATAAATATATTTTTTGTTTTGTTTTAGTTCTCCCGCAGCCACCGGCAACAACGTCGCACATAGCTCAGCATTGGCTTTTGATCGGCCCTTGGATGTCGAAGCACCTAAAGCTCCAGTGAAGCCTGTTACAAGACGTAAAAAGATATGTACTGTAGCTTTTTCGAGGCAGTTCTCGAGGACAAATAAAGTGGATTTGTCATACACTATCGCTTTTTGATTGTCTGCTTCGGGACAGCATGATCGTTGCTCTACAGCAAGACAGCAAGCGCCGAAGACAAACCAACGGACGAGTCGGGTGGGGGCAGGGGGGACGAGAGGAGAGACGAAAAAGCCGAGCAGAGAAGGGGAAGGAGGTTGGGAAAGGAGGTCGGTCTGCGCATGCGCACTGGGCGTCAGCTTTTTTCCCGCGCAGCAGCTTGGGGACGCTGTAAGTGGCTCTTCGAGATCACGTGGTTTGGGCGCCCGCCATTTTCCCTGGACCATTGTGTAAACGGCAGCTTCCGGCAGATGGCTACGGTCTAACGGTAGCCATCATGAATTTACTTACGAACTTGCTACGGCGGGACGCCGATTCCGTGTCACCTCATCCACCGCGCCAGGTCGTCCACCATGCCAACTCATCCACTGATGGATGATATGGCACGGTGGATGAAACAACTCTGTGGATGAGATGGCACGGCATGGATGTTCCAGCTCGGTGGATGTCCTAACCCGATGGATGACCCAGCTCGGTGGATGAGATGGCACGGTGGATAAGGATACTATCACGACCCACTTTAGCTCCCCAACTGACCCAGTAAGCGAGCGCTCCGAAGGCGGGGAGCATATCGAGTATGATGCACGCACATCTCCCCACTTTCCCCGGTAAGACAGGTTGAGATGTGAAATGTTTTTCAATTGACAATATATTTCGAACACATCAGTGTCTTGTCTGTGAAAGGGACTTGATTGGCAGATGTTTTCGTGTGGGATGCTGTGGGACAAAGCATTACAGGCGTAACCACAGCGCTTATTCACAACGCATTCTAGATCTCAAGAAAGCTGTGACACGAACGACGAGATTTGTTCTGAGTTAGTGTCGTCCGTGGCTGTTCAACAGTACACTGAATTCGTCCAACGAGTCCCTTCTTACAATTGTGTCCGGGAGCTTTTTTTATCAGGGTGAAAATATGTGACACATTTTCTTAACTGGGGAACAAACTCAACACTGGGATTGTGATGTTTGCGATAGAAATGTTTCAACATGTGGCAGCAGATTGAACAAAAATGCTGCTCTGCAGCGGCAGGTAGATTTGAACGGAAGACAGCAAAAATTGTATTGTAGCTGAATTGGCTAAATTTAAATTGCGTGAAAGGTAGAATTGTCAGCAGTGTTTGGATAGCTGAGGATGATGGGGGATATGTGTATTAAGAAAAAAAAAAGAACGGAAATGAGGATGATAGAATGCACAGTGTTGAACCAGACATTTATGGGGAGGTAGATCAAAGACCCTGCTCCACCTGGAGGACGGCCAACATCACTTCGACTGCTTCTCTTCGTTGGCACTGGGTCCTCAGGGCGTCATCATGCAGTAATCCTTTTTATGTTGATGTCCAGGTCGCGGATTTGCATGTTTTGCATATTTCGTTCCTGTATATGCAAGGTCTCGTCCACTAACACTAACATCCGAAATATGAATTTTCACGCACTATAAAGCTCACACTACCGTGTTTATACAGCCCCACAGCGTGCACAAGCACTTCATTTGAGGCCAGGGATCGGAACCTTTATTTTTCAGTTCGGTTCGGGTTCAGCAGCGCAAAATATAGGTCCGAACTGGTTCAGGAAAGCGAATTTTCAGCAGATTGCCATGGGTTAAAAGTAAGCACACCCTTATGATTCTCAAATAACAGAAGTGTGATTTTGCTGTTGGTGTTGCCGACACACCAGCGGGGGTGGGAGGAATACGTTTATTGAAAAAAAAAAGAAAAAAAAGTGGGGGAGGAAATGTTAGTTAGGCGGAGGCCAACTTGCTATTCCTTAATTTAAAAAGAAAAGAAAGAAAGGGAAAAGAACACACACAAAAAAGAAAAAGGGCCTTAGAGGCTTATCGAGAGGCCGGTGGCAAGAAGAAAGCTCAAGAGGGCAGTCGTAACCGCTCCCTGGTACTGCAGGACCGGGCCGAGCAGCGTCACCGTGGCCAAAGTGACGTTACGTTGTCGTAAGTGGTGTTGGAGGATGGGTCTTTATGAGAGGTACCGGTTGCAGGATAATACGTATAGTGCTCTATGTCGGTTTCCACGCAACAAGTTGCGCAATTGGGAGAGTTCGTCTGGCGCAGCAGTGGTTCGCAGCAACACTGCGTGCTACAGGTCTGCATTCCAAGTACAACATTGCATAGTTGCAATGTTGCCACTTCAGGTGCATACTGCATCCGTTCACTGATCGTATGCACACTTTAGTATCCTGCTCATGCACTGGCCGTTATTTTCACAGCAAAAAATACTAGAATAAAGAGAATTATGAGAAATATTTTGGCGCTGTCGGGAGCTATCGGTCACTGACCTCACGAGGACAAGAAACAAAAGCAAGTTCGTACGTTGACCAAGCTCGATGGATGACATGGCATGATGGCTGAGGTGGGACGGTCTGTGGATGATCCAGCCCGTTGGATGACATGGCACGGTGGATGACCTTGCACGGTGGATGAGGTGGCACGGTGGATGACCTGGCATGTCGTCTGATCAGCTCAAAATGGATGAGGCCGCTCGATGGACAAAACGACACGATGGATGACATGGCACGGTGGATGAGGTGGCACGAAATTGGATGAGGCGGCACGGTGGATGAGATAGCACGTTGGATGAGGCGGCCACAAGCGCGGGACGCCACGGCTCTGGGTTTCCGTGGATGACCCCGAAAGGGGGAATCGCGCGGGGGACAGCTGTCCCGCGCGCGATTCTCCCGACTGGACCCTTTGACCTTGAGTCTCTGCTGTATGCCATTGTCTCGCATTGTCTGAGCATTGTCTCGTAAAAGCCTTCTGAAACTGTCGTGCAAGACGGCGAGTTGATTTTTGGTGCTTTCGTGGTTTGAGTAGCACGGGGGTAGCTGCCGCGCGCGTAGCGTGTGACGAAGACTGTGCAAAATATAATATATTTGAGATATACAAAAATATATATCTCAAACGCAAAATGGTCAAACAACCGTCATAAAAAATGGACGCAAATACTAAATAATTGCAATCATCTGTGAAGAGTCTGTTCACGTGCCGATCGGTAGCAGTTTTATCTCAATACAGCTTACAGAAACAGGATTTCTTGAAATGAATTATGAAATTACCACTTCTGTTGAAACTAGAAGTTTAACTCACAGTACGCACACAAAATGATAAGAATCAAAGGAATGGCATAACCGAAGTAAAATAGGGAAGTCGACGATTATACGCTATGTAACCTGTCCGTATTCCGTATAGTAGCGGCCGTGACTAGTAGGTGAAGATAACTTTTTTTTTTTCTATTTGGCTGCGATTCGTGTTATCGCTTTGTGAGATGACGAGAGGTGTGATGTGTAAAGAGGGAAATAAAATGCGGGGGGAAAGCAACAAAATTGACAGGCAAAAATATATCTCAATATATCTAGCGGTATCACATCTCGGGAGCCCCATGACTGTACAGGCCGCATTGTTGCAAGACACAAGGAAGTAAATTCACCAAAACTGACCCACAGCGACTACCTAGGCAAAGAAATGCTACGTGTGAATAGTCATTTTAAAATGGAATTGAATACGAATAAATTAAGCTACTCGTTGAATAACCGTAATTGGATACATATACAACATATATTGGAATACAAACATGTACGGTACGTATATGTATGCGTAAGTATAGCGCTTACTCTTTTTTTGTTCTTGTTCTTGTCGAGGAACGGCGCAATTGTGAATGACAGGGGGACGACTCTTTCTCTTTCTTTTCTCTGGAAGGTTGGGGTTGGGTAGAAAGGAGCATGGTACCTTGCAATTGCAAACAAGGAAACGGAGAGAAAGCAAACTGAACCCAACAGAGAAGTGTGTTTGAAAGACAAAAGAAGCGAAGAAGCTGACCCACAGCTACCTGTCGTGATGATGTGCCCTGGCTCCATACTTCAAGGGCGAGATTTTGCACGCACCGCTGAACGCGGTGTCTGCCGCACTTCTCATGTCGCTTCTCGAATTGGAACGCTGGCGAAATTTGCCTCGAACGGTATCTTTATTTTTGAAAGTAGCATGAGGTAGACATGTTTCGGATGGAATTATGCCTCTGTGAAAGCTGCAGCGTTTACCTCAGTGGAGCGGACAACGTCACGACCGAGTTGTACGTAACACGTGAAGATCGATTACTCGTTTAGTGAATTTGACTTCAATCAGTCTTCTGCGAGCAAGTAATTTTTCTAGGTAAAATGAATATAATTTTGAGTGATCAGTTACACGACGAAGTGATTACTCCGTTTTGCATAGTCTAAAGTTCCGCCAAGAGCCTCTCTCCCGCCATTCCACTGCGAATATATTTGCTTTGAGTGTATTTCTCGATGCTGTTTGATCATCCTTGCTCCGGCGTGACCTGGTTATATCGTACACAACGACGTCGCGACGGTCACTGTTCTGATCACGTGGGCGGTAACGACGAAAGTAACGCGTTCCATCTCTATCTGGTAACGTACCACATTTCGAGTCCAGTTATTCGTAAAGGTAGAAAATTTCTCACACAGTACAGGAATAATTTCAACAGAAAAGTAAGGGGGCCTAAAATAGGACTGAGAAAATACCTATCAAACCTGCACCCCGCGGGGGACGTAATTGTCAGGGTAGAACAACAACAACACACACCAAAAATAATAATAGTAAACGCTCTTCTTTGCTATCTAAATTTAGCTCGAACAGTAATCCGGAAGCACGAACAGAAACACGAAATATGCAGGAAAGATGGCAGCAACGAAATATGTTGCTTTTGCGAGAGAGTGATTTTCTAGGCAGTCTGATTACAATCCTGGGTGATCGAATACACGACGAAATGGTGCGCATAACGTGACAAAGGCCGAACTTCGACCAAGAGCATCTGCTCCACCATTCCAGTGTGAATGCTCAGTGGTGTTTGCTTGCAGTGTGTGGGTAACTGGCTGATCTAAGCCAAACTGGCTCCATGCGGTTGGCCCGGTGCTCTCAACTCCTGACTTCAACACATATGAATAAAGAAATCACATGAGGACAACGTACCCACACGTGCCAATGTGCAGCCCTGCAGTACTACAAAAGGACGATTGGCGACCAGCATAATGGAGAATGATGCAACTCCTCAGCACGAAATTCAGCCAAACGGACACAATATAACCGTACGATCAACAAAAATACACGCGGCAGGAACCTGCGTATACGGGATCACGCACGGGGCCAACGTTTCGTAAGTCAGGGTGGTCAGAGAACAGAGAACCGCTACGTGATCACGTGATCAGCACATAGGAACCCGTGCCATCTCTCGGCAACCTCTTGTAACGCGAAGCTGCCGCTGGTTTCAAACGCGTACGGCAGGTGGCGCCTGTCACCATATTTTCTGCATTTCTGTGTGCGATTTTGAACCACGCTAGTTTATTTATTATTCTTTCATTTGCGATAAAACTTTGGACATCACTCCTGCTGATAATTACCTGCCCGCTGATCATATTTTCAGCCGAGAATAAGTACAGAATAGCTTTTTATGGCAAGTGTAAAAGTAGCGTTTTTTTCTTAAATTTGATAGGCAATAATCAATTAATGACACTTTACGCGAGAAAAAAAGTTCTTGACTATCCTTTGTATACTGTGCAACGTCACTTTGAAAAAAGATTGACAGCGCTATCTCTTTTGGTGTTCGCATCATGCTTGACTGAAAAACACCAAAAATGGAAGATATGGTCGTCCTTCTCGCTTTATAACGCCACAGCTGATCATCACATAAAAAAAACGAGTTTTTGGCTTAGCTTGCCCAAAGAACAAGCTTTTCAACGGTACCAACATATTTCACGTAAGTTTCCGAGAAGCCGTGTAACCTTTGACTGAAAATGACACTTTTCGGGTGATGAGTGGGACCGTAGCCTTAATAGACAAGAGGAGAAACAAAAACACCCGATAACACCCGAAGGTACAACTGTCGCCCGATTTCTCCCCGAATTACAGATTTAAAAATAGCGCCCGATTTTTACCCCCCGAATCTGAGAAAGGCATTTAACCCGAAAAAGTCACTCCCTAAGAAAGAGCTTCTTTTGAAAAATTTATTTTAAAAAGTGAATTTCTACGTGGAGTCTTTTTCAACGTTTTACTCTTAAATTATTTATTTCGCAGACATCCTCTTGGAATTCCTTATTTTTCGGCCTTTCCATAATCCAGTCTTCGACTGTTTGATATTACCTCATTAAAAAAAAAGAAAGAAGACTGTCTTTCAATTTCAACACATCGGAAGAGCGAATGATAACACCACTCGGTCTTACTGTGCCTCACCTCCCCCAACCCTACCGTTCTTTTTACGTGCATGCGATGCGAGACGAATATTGTGTAAGTCCATTGGCAGGCTCTGTAGCAAAGTTTTCCTGGTCTATGCCGCCTATTCTCCCTATTCTCAAAGCCTTCCCATTATTTTGCAACGACCTACCCAACGTGGATCTCTCCAGACAGGTTTCACAACCTCAATTTGGCGCTTCCGCTGCCAGGGAAACCCCTTCTGGGATAGGGTACCAGAACAGTGACTGCATTCCGCGGAACGATGTTAAGTTCTCTTGTGACCGGCAATGTGGCGCTACTGTACGATGGCAAGACGGGGCAGTTCACAGAGCCGTACATACCTTAAGTGTTTTCAATATTGTGAACAACTGGAGGCATGGACAGACATGACATGGACACGTAAATATTCAAGAAAGAATTCCGCGTAAATGCTACTGATTACATTTCACATATGTGCTCCAGTAAACGAGCTACGAACTTCCAAAAGCGAGAGACCGAACTTATAAATTCTTTGCAGCTTTCGTAAGGTTTTTAAAAACTTCTTTTAAGAAAATTGCAAATGTCTCCAATGCGAATTGTTTGAAATTCGAAAATCTATCGAACAAGGCCATTTTGGTCCAAATCGCTTCAGTATTAGCTGCAAAAGATCCCATTATACTTCCGTATATGTCGCCACTTACTATCAGGGTTTACAAGTGCTTTTCCCCATTTTCCGTGCGTCGGAGCTCAAGTTCAAAGCCAAAAGATTGAAATCTGGGATCCCAGATGTAGGAGGGGAGTGGGATCCCAGATGGCGCTGCCACTCCCATCGGGTGTAGGACAAAATGTCCCCGGACAAAATGTCCCCAGCTGCCGTCACTCAGCCGTCTGCCAGTCCTCAACTGGATTCTTGTTCGGCGGATTAAAAAAATCAAATTATTCAGATTTTTTTCATTTAAATATGATGAATATTGATTAAATCACTGAGTTGATTTTTGTCTTCTAAGACAGATCTTCACCTCATGGCTTCCGTGTGCCACCTCGTAGTAGCGAAATCACTTTTTGAGCACATACAAACAAGGGCGTCTAGACTTCTAACAGTGCGGCTAACAGTTACTAGCTAATGCAAATTGAGATCTATTTGAAAACTATATATTATGAATTACACCGAATAGTAATAGGAAAAAGAAATAACTGGAAAAGTTTTACGCTCGTGGAATGACCATCCGCCATGTGTAACCAAATTGTTTGCCAGTGTGCCGGAGAGCCACTGAAGGGGTCACGTGACGCTGTTCGCGCTAAAAGTTACTGAAGTATAATATATTTCAGGCTGTGGTTCATTTCCAGGCTTAGTCTCATCTTCCCCAGCGTCTCCAGTTTTAATTTACTATTCGAATTCAAACATAACATAAGGGAGGTGATTTAAATATTGATTACTTAAATCGCGATTAAAATCGGTGATTTAAATCTGGCTGATTTAAATCAATCAACCCTGCACATGATAGCATGAAAAACATTTGTCACATTTGAGGTACCAACGGCAGTGCAACCGGACGACATCTGGGGACATTTTGCCCGGGGACATTTCGTCCGGGTACAGTGCCCTAGAAGAGACTTCTAGGGCACTGTACCTGGAGTTTGGCAGCGCGACACTAGCGCCGCGTTTCTCCCCTGGTGGTACGGAGAAGCAAAGTTTCAAAGTAGACTCGTCGGGCGACGAATGTGTTTACATGCGCTGTGCACGACCTTCCACCTGGTTCCGTGCAATATCTGAGAATGTATGTACATCCCGTGGAACGGGAAAAATAAAAGCCTGGACCACGTTACTGTTATAACTGTTACTTACATCCCGTGGAACGGGAAAAATAAAAGCCTGGCCACGTTACTGTTATACTGTTACACGTTACTGTCGTTCCTGACCGATGAAGTGATATCCCTGCGCGAAGAGAATCGCACGCTCAAGAAAGCTATGACTGAAGGATTCGCGGCGACCACTATACAGCTGAACGGTGTCCGGCGTGAAATCGGCAAGCTGCCCCCGGCAATGCAAGTGACCTTACCTCAAGGGAGTTCGGTGCCTTCCTCTAAACCACCGATGTTGATGTCGAGACAACCCGCCGCATCTGAGGACCGTCGAGTCCTGCCCGAAGCCAGTGCTTCAGCCTGGAACAGCCGCCCCTCTAACGACGATTTCGGTCGCCCGCAGCATTTTCCGCCATTGAGGCCTCCTTCAGTGCCGTCTATTCCTCCTGTCGGCCATTTTTCTGTACATCCCAATATGACCCGCCAACGTGAAAGGAAGGAGGTCACACGAGGGAAGGCCACCGCCTCGCTACTCAAGGTCTAGGGTTGCCACCAGGCCGGTATTATACCGGCACGGCCGGTTATTTGCGCGGTCTGCCGGTTGCCGGTTGGAAGGTAATACCGGCAGCCTTTTGCCGGTATTTGTGGCTCAAGACCTTTCATAGGGGCTTTTACGGGGTTTTCCCTTCAACATTCCACTACAGCTTGAATAAATCTGGAGCACAGACCCAACTCCACAGTCACCAGTCGTTTTCTTAGTTATTCATTATTATGATTATTCATTGTTATTCATTACATCTTGTGTTCGGATGGGACAAGAGCAGTGGTTGTGCAAAGCTGTTATTGGTTGTATCGAGCCAGCTAGAACGTCCCTCAGCCACTTTCCCTTTCCCACGAGCCTTTCCTCCTTTCCATCTATTCCACCTCCTCTCCCCCAGCCGGTATTTTTCACTCCGAAAAGTGGCAACCCTATCAAGGCCGCATCCCCAAACAACTGCGTTTACATGGACTGATAAATCGATTGAAAGCCCCAGTCGACTAATCGTCAATGTCGGATGGCGAGGGTGTACATGACAATCGGCTGGGACTCCCAAGGTCGCACAGCGCTCGACTGAAGCTTAGGGGAACCTGCTAGATAAGTTGCATGACCGGTTTCAGTCGACAGCTGTCGTCTGAACCACCCCATCGTAGCGACTTCCTTCCTCTGTGTCGACTTCCCTTTTAAGTCGATGTACGCCGGTTTATATGCAGAGGGGCAATCGACTTGTCTCCTCCAGTCGACTTTTATCGCCTTCATGTAAACGCGCTCGTCTGTAAACCCGTCTCTGCCCGTCGACTAGTTCTGAAGACGTCGCGTCCTACTTGCGAGACAGTGTAGGTGTAGTGTCTCCCGTGTGCACCAAGTTGATTACCCGCAGCCCGGCCTATGCGTCATTCCACGTTACTTGCAGTGACGCCGACATCACGAAGTTGCTGGATGAGAACGTCTGGCCAAGCGACTGTCTATTCCGTGAATTTTCTGGCGTTCTCCGACCTACCATGATTCAAGCGGCTCCCCGCGATGACGCTGCCACCTCCCCTCAACACAATGCAGTACCTGCATAACGGCAGAAATAATGTGTTTGACTGCACCGTATATTATCAGAATGTCCGCGGCCTTCGTACGAAAAACCTTGAGTGCTTCCACAATGTCATTGATCTTGATTCGGATGTCCTTTGTTTGACTGAGACGTGGCTGTGGCCAGGCATACCAAGTTCCTGGTGTTTTTTAGAATATTATACTGTCTTTAGGTCCGACCGTTGTCAGACGCAAGCCCAAAGGGGTGGCGGTTCGCTTATTGCTGTGCGATCCCGTTATAGCTGTCGCCGTCGTTCCGATCTTGAGCTAGTGCCCGATTGTGTTTGGGTTGAGCTCATCCTCAGTGGCAATGACCGTATACTAATAGGCGTGCACTACTTTCACCCTGGATATAGCCCAGATGCCCTTGAAAGGCACTTCCTACTTCTGGGAGAAAAATAAATTCGACTACAATGTAAAACAATTAATCTTGGGTGACTTCAATGCTCCTGGTGTCGACTTTACTAGCAATAACGTAACAGCGCATAGCTCCTGCTCAGTCCGTTTCTGCCATTCACTTCTTGACTTTGCTCACTTTCATCAGCTCATGCAACTGAATAATGTCCCTAACAAGGACGGTTACACGCTGGACTTATGTTTTTCAAACTTCAGTGCCTCTGTCGAGCGCTCTCTCTCGCCTATCGTTCCTATTGATGCTTATCACCCCCCTCTGTCCATTGTACTCCCACACGTACGGGCCCATGTCACGCGTCCCCAGTCCTCGAGGTTGGCTCTCAATAGAGGAGACTATGTCGGCCTCTATCATCATCTTGATTCGTGTGATTTCTCGTCTGTACTTAGCTGTTCTGACCCCAACGACGCCGTATCCCGCTTTACCGAAATTTTTGTTGACAGCATTAATAAGTATGTTCCGCAGTATACGCCTCGTCGTTCAAAGTATCCACACTGGTTTTCCCCTGAATCGCGTCGCTATCTCAGTAAGAAAAAGTATTTTCACAGGAGGTATAAAAAACATGGGAACGCGGCTGACTACGAACAATTTGTTATTTTTCGCGCACGTTTGAAAAAAGCCGTTGTGCACGACCGCAGGTTGCACTTGAGCACCGTCGAAGCGAATGTAAATGATAATACTCGTAACATCTGGAAGTGGCACAAACTTCAGAAACGAGGTCCGGTCATGTCGCCTTCTCTCAGTGACGGTCACGCCTTGTACTCTGACCCCCCAACCGTTGCAAAGATGTTTGCTGCGCAGTTTAGTTCGGTGTACGGCGGTACCAGTAACACTACTGCTTCCGCTGATTTCGAGACCGCACCGTACACTGATGATTTGCCTACATTTGTTATCACTGAGAGTGATGTAAGCGACGCGATCCGCAGGTTGAAACCCACAACAACACCTGGCCCTGATGGAATTCCAGCTATTTTTCTGAAAGCTTACTCTGATGTTGTTACACCTGTACTATCGTTTATTTATAACTTGTCACTGAGATGCAATAATTTCCCTAGTCACTGGAAGTCATCCGTTGTGATTCCTGTCCACAAGTCAGGAGACCGGCACATTGCGACCAACTACAGACCGATCAGTATTCTATGCGCGCCTTCTAAGGCGTTTGAGCACATCATATATACGCACTTGTCGTCGTTTTTCAAACGCAAGCTCGTTGACTCTCAACATGGCTTCATGGCAGGCAGATCTACGGTAACAAATTTGGTATCCTTCATGTCTTCCGTTGCCCCTGTCGTCAGTGCTCGCGGTCAGATTGATGTTGTCTACTTCGATGTGTCAAAAGCTTTCGATTTAATGAGTCACGGGCTCCTACTAGATAAGCTACGTACATCCGGTGTTTCTGACCCGCTTGTTGCATTCTTCGAGTCATACCTAAGTCAGCGTTCCTGTTCTGTTTTTGTCTCGGGCACGTACTCAGATGCATATATTCCCACATCTGGGGTCCCTCAGGGATCCAACCTAGGTCCCCTGCTTTTTAATATCTTTGTGAATGACATGTCATCCTGCCTCAAACATTCTACTCTACTTCAGTATGCGGATGACTTCAAATTAATGAAAGCGATCTCTTCGGTTTTCGACTGCTTACAGCTATAGGCAGGTATATCCAGTATACTGTCATGGTGCAGTGCCAACGGTCTCAAAATTAACAGCGCAAAGACGAAGGTTGTCTCGTTCACACGCAAGACAAATATCTCTGTGTTTCGATACTTCTCCGACATTGAAATATGTCGTGTTGACAGTATCCGAGATTTAGGAGTTATTTTTGATGCCAAGCTGCTATTCCATGAACATGTCGCAGCGGTTCGTTCTTCCGCCCTTCGCACGCTGGGCCTCCTGTCATATACATGCAAAGAGTTTCAGACTCCTGCTGTCTTCGTTAAACTTTACAAGTCCTATGTTCTTCCCAGGCTTGAATATGCCTCTGTTGCTTGGAACGCACTTTCAGGTACTGATACAAAGCGTCTTGAGGCTGTACAAAAACGAGCGCTCCATATCATACACAATGTTTTTTTACGAAAAAAGTTATTGTATGACTATGACACACTATTGCAATATTTTCACCTTCACCCACTGGCCACACGTCGCTCTATCGCCGACGCCCTATTTCTGTACAAATGTGTCCATGCCCGTGTTGATTCGCCACTCCTGCTGAGCCTCCTAAACTTTTGTATTCCTCGCGCGGCTTTTCGTAATCCACCAGTCTTCTACGTTAAACGCTTCTGCCCCAGCGATCCAATTACCCGATGCCAAATTCTTCTGAACTCGCTTCCCCCCACATGTGATATTTTCCACGCCTCCAGCGCATCCCTTAAACGCGACGTTATTTCTTTCCTTCATCAGTGAATTTTCAATCGTGATATTCTTTCCTTTGTGGCAGCCGACGAAGAATAAGTTGCCACCGCTACGCGCCGCGCGACATGCGCTTCCCTGGCATTCTGTGCCAGGCAGTTCAGTCCTCTGGCAGCCACTGATCGCGCTGCCCAATAAACTGTGGCTTCCTACTTTGCTGCCTGCCTTTCTTCACCACACGCCCACAGTTTTTGGTGACCCGGTACTTGCAGCGTTCCATGGCGCACGTTCCCTCCACCGATGCATCAGCAGGCCCACCGCCTCCCACTGAGCCTCCCAACGCAGGTGCCACAGCGTCGTCGATCCATCACTACGCCATTCGCTTACCACCTTTCTGGAGCCACAACCCCACCGTGTGGTTTTTACAAGTCGAATGCCAGTTTGCGTTGAGCGGCATCACCTCCCAGCTGGCCAAGTTTCGGCATGTGGTGAGCGTCCTGCCCCAGGAAGTTGCCGCCCAGCTCATCGATGTTCTCACCGCGCCCCCCGCCGCAAACCCGTACGACGCTCTCAAGGCTGCCTTGCTCGAACGGACCACCGCCTCCGAGCGAAAGCGCTTCCAGGAGCTTTTGTCAGCCGAAGATCTGGGCGACCGCCGACCTACAGAACTCCTGCGTCACATGCAGAACCTTCTCGGAGAGCGAGCAGTGACGTTCGATGCAAGCTTCCTGAAGCAGCTGTTCCTACAACGACTCCCACGAACGGTCCAGATGATCCTCACGTCCGCTTCAACACTCTCGCTTCCGGAATTGGCACTCCTGGCCGACAAAGTAATGGAGGTTGCCACCCATTCCATCTCTGCAATTCCACCTGCGGCAATCACAAATCCTCCCATCCGTCCACACCCTCAGGCCTGTCCACCCACTGCTCTCCCGCCCGCGGACCCCATTGTCCAGCTCCGCGAGGATTTCGAGCGCCTATCTGCTATGGTGGCGTCCGCTGTTGCGCCGCGCAGCCCTCGACCGCGCCATCGTAGTCCACGGCGTTTCGGCTCCCGTTCATCCAGCCACAGGCGTTCACCTCGACGTACTGCCGAAGACCCGCCTATCGGCCCGTGCTGGTACCACCAGCGCTTTGGTACCGAAGCCCGCCGCTGCACGAGGCCCTGTACCTGGTCGGGAAACGCGACCGGAGACCGGTAATGGCTGCGACCGTCTCCACCACGACGAGCAGCCGCCTCTTCTACGTCGTTGACAGGGTGTCGCGTACCCGGTTTCTCGTCGACACCGGCGCCGACGTGAGCGTACTCCCTGCCTCTCCCGCAGACCGCCGCAGGCCTCCACTTTTCTACCTCACCGCTGTCAACGACACCGGCATACCAGTCTTCCGACAGCAGTCCGCCACGCTGAACCTCGGCCTTCGCCGAAATTTTCCGTGGCTGTTCCTCGTGGCTAGCGTCAAGCAGGCCATCCTGGGCGCGGATTTTCTTCACCGCTTCAATCTCGCTGTGGACGTTGCCCGCAAGCGTTTGGTCGACACCTGCACCCATCTGTCTGTCCAAGCCCTTTCCGTCGACGCCGTCTCCTGTGAACAAGGCGTGCCCATTTCTGCCTCATCCTCTCCTTACGCTGCCGTCATTAAGGAATTTCCATCTCTCACGCAACCACCCGACTGGAACCGACCCGTTATTCATGATGTCGTTCACTACATCGAAACGACAGGACCACCCATCTTCTCCCGCGCCCGTCCTTTTGCTCCTGAAAAGCTAAAGATCGCCCGATCAGAGTTCGACCATATGCTCTCCATCGGCGTCGCGAGACCATCCTCAAGCAATTGGTCCTCAGCGTTACATATGGTACCCAAAAAGACCGGCGACTGGCGGCCATGCGGGGACTACCATGCCCTAAATCTCGTCACCGTGCCCGACCGATATCCTCTGCCCCGGTTGCAGGATTTCACGGTGAATTTGCACGGCACGCGCCTTTACAGCAAGATCGACCTCATGAAGGCGTACCACCAAATCCCCGTCGCAACCGAAGATATCCGGAAGACCGCTATAACAACCCCCTTCGGTCTATTCGGGTTCCCGCGTATGCCCTTCGGACTCCGCAACGCGGCTCAAACCTTTCAAAGGTTCATTGATTCCGTCGTCCGAGGCCTCCCATTCGTGTTCGCCTACATGGATGATTTACTGGTTGCGAGCACGAGTTCCGAAGAGCACGTTCAACACCTTCGACAGCTTTTCGCGCGCCTCGAGTCCCACGGCATCGTCGTGAACCTCCAGAAATGCGAATTCGGCGTCTCATCCATCGAGTTCCTCGGCCACACAGTCTCTCCCGCCGGCATCGCACCACTCGCCAACAAGGTCGATGCCATCACCAATTATCCGAAGCCTACATCCATCCGCCAGCTCCGCCGATTCCTGGGTCTGATTAATTTTTATCGGCGCTTCCTTCCACACTGCGCCGCCACCCTCCGCCCCCTGGAATTTCTCCTGGCCAAGACGAAAGTACAATCAAGAACTTTCTCCTGGAATGCCGAAGCCGATGAAGCCTTCGCCAAGATCAAGGCCGATCTTGCGGCGTGCACCCTTTTGTTCCACCCGAAGCACGATGCTCCCACCTCACTGATGGTGGATGCTTCAGGAACAGCTGTTGGTGCAGTCCTCCAACAACGGATTGAAGACTCCTGGCGCCCGATCGCTTTCTTTTCAAAAGCCCTCAAACCTCCCGAACAACGGTACAGCACTTTCGGACGAGAGCTGCTGGCCGCGTACCTTGCCGTGAAGCACTTTCGGCATTTCCTGGATGGTCGATCGTTCACTATCTTCACTGACCATAAGGCCCTCACGTATGCCTTCCGCTCTGCCAGCAGTCGCTACTCTCCCAGGGAAATTCGGCAACTGGCCTTCCTTGCGGAGATGTGTGCCGATATCCAGCACGTCAAAGGCACCCTGAACAGCCCGGGCGATGCTCTCAGCCGATTCCCGTCCCTGTCTGCCGTCTCCCAGCCGGTGTCTCACGCTGCCCTCGCCGCAGCCCAGGCTGACGACGACGAGCTCAAGCAGCTACGCCTCAATCAAAACACCTCCCTCCACCTCCAGGATTTTCCTGTCCCCGGCGAACCGCTTACCATCTCCTGCGACCTATCAACCTCACGCCCAAGACCTTTCGTTCCTGCCGCATTAAGGCGTCCCATCTTCGCCTCCATGCACGATCTCGCACATCCTGGGATACGCGCAACTCAGCGACTCATCGCAGACCGTTTCGTCTGGCCATCAATGAACCGTGACGTCCGCGATTGGGTCCGCGCCTGCCAATCCTGCCAGCGCTCAAAGGTCCACCGTCATACTTTCACACCCATCGGCAAGTTCGACGTACCCGACATCCGCTTCGACCATGTTCACCTTGACATCGTCGGCCCCCTACCTCCATCGTCCGGGTACCGTTACCTACTCACTGCTGTGGACAGGTACACCAGGTGGCCCGAAGCTACGCCCATGGCGGACATGTCAGCCGAAACCGTGGCATCGGCCTTCCTATCATCCTGGGTGTCCCGTTTCGGCGTCCCGTCCCAGATCACCACTGACAGAGGGCGTCAGTTTGAGAGCAGCCTCTTCAACGCCTTCACAAAGCTGCTCGGCACCACCAGGCTCCGCACCACTTCATACCATCCTGCATCAAACGGCCTCGTCGAGCGCCTTCACCGACACCTCAAGACCGCGCTCATGGCTCGCGAGGACCGTGACCATTGGGTTAACCACTTACCCCTGGTGCTCCTGGGCATCCGTGCCGCCCTGAAGCCCGACCTAGGCTGCAGTTCCGCCGAACTTGTGTACGGGTCTGCTCTTCGGCTCCCCGCGGATTTCTTCGTCCCTCCACAACACCCGCCCGCCCCCGCGGAGTATCTCCAACGCCTCCAACGTTTCTTCGCCTCCCTTCGGCCGACCCCCACCCGTACGGACTCCTCCCGCAAGGTCCACGTCCCGCAGGAGCTCGCAACAGCGACACACGTCTTTCTCCGCACAGACGCCGTCCGTCGGGCGCTCACGCCTCCATATTCAGGGCCACACACCATCCTCAGCAGGGGCGAGAAGACTTTCCGCATTTCCATCCGTGGAAAGCCTGAAACCGTATCCGCTGATCGAGTCAAGCCTGCCTTCGTCGAATGCCCTACCATTGCGGCCTCCTCAGCTCCGGAAGACGCCTCCGACGCCCCACCACGGACACCTACACCGACGTCGCCACCCTCCACATCCGCTCCGCCTGCCCCCTCTCCTAAACGGGTGCACTGGTCGGACAGCCCTTGTCTGTCTCTAGCGGGGGGGCCTTGTGGCAGCCGACGAAGAATAAGTTGCCACCGCTACGCGCCGCGCGACATGCGCTTCCCTGGCATTCTGTGCCAGGCAGTTCAGTCCTCTGGCAGCCACTGATCGCGCTGCCCAATAAACTGTGGCTTCCTACTTTGCTGCCTGCCTTTCTTCACCACACGCCCACACCTTTGTTTTGTACAGTATATCGTCTCATTCCATCTTATAACTTATGTGCTGCGCGTAATCTATGTATTGTAGTTTTGTTGCTGATATTTCATTGCATGTACTGCCTGGTATACTTGTCTGTAAATATGTAAGTACGTATGCGTGTCATGTAGTTTTGTTGCTGATGTTTCATCGCGTGTACTGCGTGGTATATTTGTCTGTAAATATGTAAGTACGTATGCCTGTTATGTTTGTAATGTACCTCTGTTTGTATCCCACTGTATATGTATTATATATATGTCTGTACATAATTATTTGTGCGTTTATGTCTGTATTGTATCCACTGTGAGTTATGTGTATTGTGTGCGCCAACACCAAGGCCTTAGCGGCCGTTCTTGGGCACTAATAAAAATTATTATTATTATTAAAAATGCACGAACTGCACAAAGAACACCGGAGCGTACCTGTTTTTCTGTTATTTTTTGCATTCAAACTCAAGCTGAGAGCTGTGTGATTCTGCAAGCTTATAAACTTGAGCTGTTCGGTCTTTTGTATCTGCTTCGTGCTCCACGCTCAGTTCTTTTTTTTTTTATGTAATGAATTTTGTCCATCAGCTGGTCTGCGTGTACGCCATTCTGTCGTAGACGTAGACCCGTGCGTATACCTATGTCTGGGGCTGCGTAGTACTATGTGAGAATCATGAGTAACATGGATTACGCATCCATTTATTTTTTTTTTAAATTCTTAGTTACATATTCTACGGCTATAGATGGAACAAACTCCTAGGCAGCGAGTGCATGGCAAGCATAGGGGAAGTATGAGATGTCACGAGCGCATGTAACCCCCAAAATGATCAGACCTGTGCAGGATCCACCGGGAGTCATTGCAATTGGTCATTGGATTATGAAAGTTGTATTGTATTGTAAAAGACATGTTTCTAATTAAGTTAGTGCCTCAAAGCCAATAATCTCAGCCACAAAGACATTTAAATTTTTGTTCTGATGACTGTTCTGATCTGAATCCCATATTCTTCTCTTTCAAAACAGTCACGGATATGTGATAAGTGGTAGCATGGTTTCGAGTAAGCAAAGAGGGAATGTAACGCTCATAAAAAGACCCAACTACTGGCTACTGACAAGTATGCATACTGCTCGCTCCGTTCATTTTATAAATCATTTCTCCACCGGCTCTCACACCTTCTTCGTAAACCCGAGTAAAAAATTTGAAACCAGAGATATCCAACTGTATGCATTCATGCTTTATTCTCCAGTTAGGTTTCGCTCAGAGCTAGTAGATCTACGGCACCTGGGGAGCACCGGCATTTTACTCGTATTTCGAGCGTGTCCGATAATATTCTGCCATGCGCCAAAAACGCGCCGCTATTGACGGTTTTCCTTCTTACGACTTGACGGGGAAAGAATCCCCGGTCTCTTTTGCCTTGTAAAAATCGCAACACAGCTTGGCCATTTTGACACAGCACATACCATGTGCGCGCTCAGAGAACACGCTACTTTGGAAAACTTAGCACTATCGCCACAAGTGGCGCTGACTGCCGTAATCAAGAGCGCCCTCTGGCCCAGCCCAACAACACTATAGGCTGCGTTCCAATACCCCGGTCAGTCGACTGCCTAGCGGTGTAACCGGAAGTGCCGCCATGTCAAGTCTCGTTCCAAATCTCGCCAAGTCCGCTATTCAGTCGGCTACCGCCTAGTGCGCGACGATGCAGTGTAGTTATACGCCTGACCATCTGACAGCCGGGATGGAGACACGCGTTGACGGTAAAAGCGTGCCCGCTGTTTCTGCTGGCTTTAAATGTAAAGTTGCACATAGTGGTATGTTTTTTAAAACTGCGTAGAGAGTTGCAACACATGTTTAGTTGTGAAGGTGACAGTTTATGCACGATGTCCTACAAACTTAGCGCATTAGAGTCCTGCTGCGCTTGCGCCGTACGCATTTCTTCCGTGAGCAACGAGATGGTGCCACACGGCGCCTCGGCTAGGCAAGCCTGTTCCCATAGTGACAAGCAAAGGGGTCTACTCAGCTGCCTAGTCAGGCGGCTTCGCGGGCGCGAGGTATTGGAACGCAGCCATAGTGTCACTTCCCTAATCCCTACCCCTCTTTCCTCTTTTGACGTCCGTCGGAGACAAGTTTGCCTCTTTGTTCCTCCGTTAGCTTCAGTTTCTTTTTGTTTCTTACTTAGATTAATTATCTTGCGTCTCTCAGTTTTTATTTTTTACCCCTGCTCGGTACAGGTAAGTTACCTTTCTCGTTGAAATAACCTGTTGGGCAGAGATAACTTCGGAGGGACGTGCGTCCCCGCCACTTTCGGTTCGCTCTGGAAAACGCGGGCTGCACCTTTTGCAACTTGGCTGGACGGCCGTATAAGTCTGCAATTATTTGCTGGTGCTTGCAATAGTCTAAACAAGTGCTGCTTACGACTTAGGCTGGACGGACATATAAGTCTGCAGTTTCCTGTTTGCGCTTGCAATAGTCTACACTAGTACTGCTTGCAGGGGCGGATCCAGGGAAGATCCTCGGGGGGGGGGGGGCACTAAAAAAAGAGAGAAGACGGGAGGGGGGTCGCCATGTAAGACGGCGAGCTGCTGCGCTTTCATTTCACACCAGAACTTTATTTATGATCTACATATGTTGCGAAGCTTAGCAAGCTGTAGAGGAACGCTACCTTAGTCCCTTACAAAAACATGCTCTTAGTCCGTTCAAAACAACGCACAACTGAAGGTGCTTGGTAACTGGTGTTACACCAGTATCTATTTGTCTTCCTCTATACGTATGTCTAAACAGCAGAAAAATATGTCCTACCATTTTCGTAACGTGCTGTCTCTTTGTGAAGCTGAGTGAGGACGCCTTAGCGTTGTAGACTCCAGGCAGCCACTGACCCCCCAAACGTCAAATCGCTGTCTTTATCCACTGTGCAGTGTCCGGCGCGTTCCGCGCGCTGAGAGGAGGCGAAATGATTCCTCTTCGCACCGCCTGTGTCTTCGCTCCTTTTTAGGCAATGAAGTGTTCGTCGGCGAGTATATGTCATGCCCTTCGCGCAATCTTGGGGCGAAAGGCGCACGCGGGATTGGCGGGAAAACGGAACGTGCGGCAGGAAAATCTGCCGGAATGGGGGGTAGAGGTATGTGTCGGGGGGCGGGCCCGCAGCCCCCCTCCCCCTGGATCTGCCCCTGACTGCTTGGGACTTAGGCTGGACGGCCATATACTTACTATAGAGACCCAACAGAGCAGTGCTCTCCCATCAACACGCCTTGGACTGACCTTACACACCCGAAGCCTTTTCTAAATACATTCTGCTGGCGCTGGAATAAAAAGATTTATCGCCAGGGTACTACAATGTCAGCTCTGCTTCCGTTTAAGTGATAAAACAGTGCGCCTGCTTGGAGAAACGGTAACGGATCGCGCGCGTCGCGCGTCCAGACCGCGGGGCCCGCGTAGCGCTCGCACGGGGAATCGCGCGCATCGCGTGTTCAAACCACGAGAACGGGCCCGCGTGCGGCTCGCGTGGGGCGCGGTTCGGGCGCACTGTTTTATCACTTAAACGGAAGCAGAGCTGACATTGTAGTACCCTGCCGATAAATCTTTTTATTCCAGCGCCAGCAGAATGTATTCAGAAAAGGCTTCGGGTGTGTGAGGTCAGCCCAAGGCGTGTTGATGGTAGAGCACTGCTCTGTTGGGTCTCTATAGTATTCTTGTAAAATAGATGGGTGCAAGAAAATAAAAGGAAAACGAAGAAGAGAATTCACTCCTGTATGATGATCGCTGCGTAGAAGCACGGCACCGTTTTCTTCGTGGAGCTTCGTGGAGCTGTGACGAATTCAATCGCAATTTTTTTCCAGCTACAACAGGTGTGCAGTAGGCTGTTTACATGCAAAGGATAGCCATACACAAAAGTACAAGTGAAAATATGTTTATTAAAGTCATTCGTGTCAGAAATTATGTTATGACTCTGTGTGAAGGAGAAAAACCCAGCCAAAAAACCTGATGCAGAAGAAACACAATACACGTAACAAAGAATATACTTATTACAGGCATGATGCAATAGCATTGAATATAGGTATCACAGATCAAACCCAATATTTTTTATTAACTGTAATCATACACACCAGTTTTCAATGAACCAGAATTAAAATGTAGTAGCACATTTAATCAAAGAAGGTATTCTTAATCAATATGATTACAAACAATATTACAAGTTGTATCCTTCGCGTATTTTTTCCCGCGCGGCGCGTGTGCGGAGGGTTGTCCGCGCGCTTACCGGCAGGGGAGGGCTGCGCGTGCGCTTATCGTAGCGTATTTTTCAACCTGGGCTGACTTCTTTCGCTATTTTTCCACCTGGGCCGACTTCCCTCAGAACTTTTTCCGGTACAACAGGTGTGCAGTGGGCGGTTTACATGCAAGTATAGACATGCAAAGGATAGCCATATACAAAAGTACAAGTGAAAATATATTTATTAAAGTCAATAGTGCAAGGAATTATGCTGTGACTCTGTGTGGAGGAGAAAAACCCAGCCAACCTGAAGCAGAAGAAACACAATACAAAACACGTAACAAAGAATATACTTATTACAGGTACGATACAATAGCATTGAATAGGTATCACAGATCAAACAGAATATTTTTTATTAACTGTAATCATACACACAAGATTTCAATGAATCAGAATTAAAATGCAGTAGCACATTTAATCAAAGAAGATGTTTGAAGGCTTTGTACTTGTTTGTCCTTTCTATGTTGTTCCAGCCTCAGAACATCAGTTCTCTCATGTTCAACAGTTGCCGCTTGCGTCGATCCCGTCGTATGAATGTGTGTATGAGTGAGCAAAAAATGTAAGAGTGAAAGGAGGTTGAGTGGGAGAGAGTGGGTGGTTCGTCCCTTCAGATGACGCACCCTGGAAGTCACTGGGAAGGCGTGTTAGCTTAGCTCAATTGGTAGAGCCCTGGACCGGTAATCCAGAAGATGTGGGTTCGACTCCTACAGCTGGCTAACCTTTTCAGTGACTTCCATCTTTCATCGTTAATTTCTTAGGCAAATTGAGGCTTTGTATGTGGTTGTCCTTTCTATGTTGTTCCAGCCTCAGAACATCAGTTCTCTCATGTTCAACGGTTGGCGCTTGCGTCGATCCCGTCGTATGAATGTGTGTATGAGTGAGCAAAAAATGTAAGAGTGAAAGGAGGTTGAGTGGGAGAGAGTGGCTGGTTCGTCCCTTCAGATGACGCACCCTGGAAGTCACTGGGAAGGCGTGTTACCTTAGCTCAATTGGTAGAGCCCTGGACCGGTAATCTAGAATATGTGGGTTCAACTCCTATAGCTGGCTAACCTTTTCGGTAACTTCCGTCTTTCATCATCTTTCATGGGAGTTGCTTCGTCTTGGTCATATAGATAGAGACATAAAGTATCCCGGCTTTGAGGAAAACAGTGAAAACCGAGATGAAAACACTGCATATTTTCTATGGCTGCGTTCCAATACCCCGGTCAGTCGACTGCCTAGCGGTCTAACCGGAAGTGCCGCCATGTTAAGTTTAGTTCCAAATCTCGTCAAGTCCGCTATTCAGTCGGCTACCGCCTAGAGCGCATCGATGCAGTCTAGTTATACGCCTGACCATCTGACAGCCGGGATGGAGACGCGCGTTGACGGTACCAGCGTGCCCGTTGTTTCTGCTGGCTTTAAATGTAAAGTTGCACATAGTGGTATGTTTTTTAAAACTGCGTAGAGAGTTGCAACACATGTTTAGTTGTGAAGGTGACAGTTTATGCACGATGTCCTACAAACTTAGCGCATTAGAGTCCTGATGCGCTTGCGCCGTACACATTTCTTGCGCGAGCAACGAGATGGCGCCACAGGCGCCTCGGCTAGGCAAGCCTGTTCCAATAGTGATAAGCAAAGGGGTCTACTCAGCTGCCTAGTCAGGCGGCTTCGCGGGCGCGAGGTATTGGAACGCAGCTTATGTCTTGGATACCTCCATCAAGGTTTGTAGTGTTTGTTAGAATGAAAATTGTATGTTTGGTCGATTTTATGATGGCTCAATGATAGATTATTTTCCTCTGTTGTTGTTTACGTGTCGCCGCTTGGAGTGTTCCTGTGTTCTTCAGCGTTAAGTCTGTGCTATATTGTAATATTTCTCCTTTTGATAGATTGATTAGCTATTATTTCTCTATGTGTTGGATGGTGCGCAGGTTTGGCTCTCTATTAATTGTAGCTGTTGATTGTGTTGTTTCTCGTTATTTCCTTACGTCTATGATGTTCACTTAATAAGAAATTGATTAATTAAAAGTTTTGTAATGTTGGAATTGCGCTCGAAATGTTATGACAGATATTCACGCTATTGCAATGATGGTTCTCACGTGTAGGACTTTTTATAATACAACTTGTAATTTGATTGTAATCATATTGATTAAGAATATCTTCTTTGTAGTGGTATAGATTTTATTTCCTCTTGTGTTCGTGTCGTTTGTGTTCCGTGGTATTCCATACATCTATCGGCACCCGTCTTCAACAAATCAGGGCAGATATAATCAGATCTGGTTGTTGGCTAGAGGCGTGCTATGTGGTTGGATTCATAAAACAAATTAAAGCTTGTAGTGTCTCTTAGAATGAAAATTGTATAGTGTTTGATTAAATTATGTCACAAGGATGATTTTATGATAGTTAAAATGATAGAATATTCTCTTCTGTTGTTTTGATTAAATGTAGTGGTATAGATTTTATTTGCTCTTGTGTTCGTGTCCCATGGTCTTCCAGGGTCTCTGCTGTTCACAATTAATTACATACAGCTATCGGCACCAGTCTTCAACAAATCAGGGCAGATATCATCAGATCTGGTTGTTGGCTAGGAGCGTGCTATGTGGTGAAGTTCATTTTTAACATATCTATTTTCTGTGTTGGATTCATAAAACAAAGTAAGGTTTGTAGTGTCTCTTATGAAAATTGTATAGTGTTCGATTAGATTATGTCACGAGGATGATTTTATGATAGTTAAAATGATAGATTATTCTCTTCTGTTGTTTTGATTAAGAATAACTTCTTTGTAGTCGTATAGATTTTATTTGCTCTTGTGTTCGTGTCCCATGGTCTTCCAGGGTCTCTGCTGTTCACAGATAATTACATACAACTACCAGAACTTCCTGCTATTGCACTGATGGTTCTCACGTATAGGAATATTAGAGTTTTTATAATACAACTTCTAATTTTGTTTATAATCATATTGACTAAGAATATCATCTTTGATTAAATGTGGTGTCCGTTTCTCGTTTTGATGTGGTATTGTGCAGCTATAATTTCCGTACATGTTGGAGGATATGTCGGTTAGGTTGTATATTAATGCTATGTGTTGATTCGAATTATTTCCTTATGTCTGCGTTATTCACTTCAATAGAAATTGATTAATTAAATTTGTGTCATATTGAAATATTAAACTTAGCTTCCATATTATGCTCAAAATTACTTACATCTATCAGGTTCTCACATCTCAGACTTTTTATAATAAAACTTATAATTTTGATTGTAATCGTATTGATTAAGAACATCTTCTTTGATTAAATGTGCTACTGCATTTTAATTCTGATTCATTGAAAACTTGTGTGTATGATTACAGTTAATAAAGAAATATTGTTTGATCTGTGATACCTATTCAATGCTATTGTATCGTACCTGTAATAAGTATATTCTTTGTTACATGTATTGTATTGTGTTTCTTCTGCTTCAGGTTTTTTGGCTGGGTTTTTCTCCTCCACACAGAGTCGCAGCATAATTCCTTGCACCATTGACTTTAATAAATATATTTTCACTTGTACTTTTGTATATGGCTATCCATTTCCTGTCTATACTTGCATGTAAACCGCCCACTGCACACCTGTTGTACCGGAAAAATTTCTGAGGTAAGTCGGCCCAGATGGAAAAATAGCGAAAGAAATCGGCCCAGGTTGAAAAATACGCTACGATACGCGCACGCGAAGCCCTCCACCCGCTGGTAAGCGCGCGGACAACCCTCCACACACGCGCCGCGCGGGAAAAAATACGCGAAGGATACAACTTGTAATTTTGTTTGTAATCATATTGATTAAGAATATCTTCTTTGATTAAATGTGCTACTACATTTTAATTCTGATTCATTGAAAACTTGTGTGTATGATTACACTTAATAAAAATATTGTGTTTGATCTGTGATACCTATATTCAATGCTATTGCATCATGCCTGTAATAAGTATATTATTTGTTACGTGTATTGTGTTTCTTCTGCATCAGGTTTTTTGGCTGGGTTATTCTCCTTCACACAGAGTCATAACATAATTTCTGACACTAACGACTTTAATAAATATATTTTCAATTGTACTTTTGTGTATGGCTATCCTTTGCATGTAAACAGCATACTGCACACCTGTTGCAGCTGGAAAAAAATTGCGATTGAATTCAGCACAGATTGAAAAATGACGAAAGAAGTCGGCTCAGGAAGAAAAATGTGAGCAGGTAAGCGTGCACGCAGCCCTCCGGCCACGCTCCGCCCACTAGTGAGAGCCTCCACCCGAGCGCCGCCTGCCGCGCACGGGAAATAATCGCAAAAACAAGTCGGCGTGACGGTGGCGCTGCCCTGGTGGCCATGTCGTAGTCTCGGCACCCCATTTTACTACTCATGACGAATGGATCTTTAAATGGATCCATTCCCAATCTTGACTGAGAGATAAATATGAGTGCCATTGAAGTCAAATTTGGGTCAGAACATCAGGGGGCAAAGGGAAATAGGATGGCACAAGTTATTTTGCCCTAAAGTTAGTTGAAGTTTAAAAAAGACTTGTCAAAGTCAACGGAATGGGCATCAGAGAGCGACAGAGGTGTGCCCAATCTTGACTGAGAGATAAATATGAGTGCCATTGAAGTCAAATTTGGGTCAGAACATCAGGGGGCAAAGGGAAATAGGATCACAGAAGTTATTTTGCTCTAAAGTTAGTTGAAGTTTAAAAAAGACTTGTCAAAGTCAACGGAATGGGCATCAGAGAGCAACAGAGGTGTGCCCAATCTTGACTGAGAGATAAATATGAGTGCCGTTGAAGTCAACTTTGGGTCAGAACATCAGGGGGCAGGGGGGAATAGGATCGCAGAAGTTATTTTGCTCTAAAGTAAGTTGAAGTTTAAAAAAGACTTGTCAAAGTCAACGGAATGGGCATCAGAGAGCGACAGAGGTGTGCCCAATCTTGACTTAGAGATAAATATGAGTGCCATCGAAGTCAAATTTGGGTCAGAACATCAGGGGGCAAAGGGAAATAGGATCACAGAAGTTATTTTGCTCTAAAGTAAATTGAAGTTTAAAAAAGACTTGTCAAAGTCAACGGAATGGGCATCAGAGAGCAACAGAGGTGTGCCCAATCTTGAGTGAGAGATAAATATGAGTGCCATCGAAGTCAAATTTGGGTCAGAACGTCAGGGGGCAAAGGGAAATAGGATCACAGAAGTTATTTTGCTCTAAAGTAAGTTGAAGTTTAAAAAAGACTTGTCAAAGTCAACGGAATGGGCATCAGAGAGCAACAGAGGTGTGCCCAATCTTGAGTGAGAGATAAATATGAGTGCCATAGAAGTCAAATTTGGGTCAGAACGTCAGGGGGCAAAGGGAAATAGGATCACAGAAGTTATTTTGCTCTAAAGTTAGTTGAAGTTTAAAAAAGACTTGTCAAAGTCAACGGAATGGGCATCAGAGAGCGACAGAGGTGTGCCCAATCTTGACTTAGAGATAAATATGAGTGCCATCGAAGTCAAATTTGGGTCAGAACATCAGGGGGCAAAGGGAAATAGGATCACAGAAGTTATTTTGCTCTAAAGTAAGTTGAAGTTTAAAAAAGACTTGTCAAAGTCAACGGAATGGGCATCAGAGAGCAACAGAGGTGTGCCCAATCTTGAGTGAGAGATAAATATGAGTGCCATCGAAGTCAAATTTGGGTCAGAACATCAGGGGGCAAAGGGAAATAGGATCGCAGAAGTTATTTTGCTCTAAAGTAAGTTGAAGTTTAAAAAAGACTTGTCAAAGTCAACGGAATGGTGTCGAACCGAAACGTTTTTCGTTCCGGTTTTCGTTCCGGTTACATCATAACCGATCCGGTACCGGTTCTGCTCCGGAGCAAAAAAATAACGGTTCATACCGGTTTTTAACCGGTTCCGCTTCTGCTGGGAACACTCATCCCCACAAAAAAAAAATCAATGTTGCAAAATGTAAACCCGTTTATTCAGCATACATGGTATTTAATATTAATAGACAGCTGTGAAATTGGTAGCTCCTGGTTCCTGTAGGTTACTGTCTGTTCAAATGGGCTTTCTCATTTCTTGAAGCGCATGCTACAAACTGACTTGTTTGTCGTGATGTCATACATAAAGTACTTTCTTGCTGGGTTGGAGCGATTGCGTCCCACCCGAATGTCTGTTGCCACTGCCTAGCCAGCAAGCACCACCGCACGAGTACGACGCAAATCGAGGAACACCTTCACTCACAAACGCCTCGACGGCTCCATTTTATTTTCTTGGTGTCCTGTCCACAAAAGAGTTGCCACTTTGCACGGGCTTGCCCTCGCGTATACGTAAATGTATTCAACTTAGCTGCTCTCAAACAAGGGACGCGTTGCGCGACATTACCGATAAAGAAGCTGTTATGCAGCCCCCTTGTTGTTTAGTTGAGGAAAGTTTGGGGGGATCAAATTAAAACGAACACTACGGCACATTGCTAGAGAGTCACATATGTACCTCGAAGTCTGTGTGCGTGCGCGAACGATAAACCATTACAAAGGGAGCCTAAGAGTCATGCTATACCGACATACATTCCATCGTAACCGTAACCCTCGTATAGTATCCATGACATGACTTCAGAGCACATGACGTCTCATTCGCCTATCCGTAGTCCAAACAGGCGAAGTTTTTTCTTGGACCGAACACCGTTAAATTATTTTTCAGTTTCCCTCCTGAGCGAAAAAAATGTATACGGTTTCGATTGCGTTCCGGTTCGCACCAAAATAGCGGTTTTTTTCGGTTTTCGGTTCGCTCCGACACCCTGGGCATCAGAGAGCGACGGAGGTGTGCCCAATCTTGACTGAGAGATAAATATGAGTGCCATTGAAGTCAAATTTGGGTCAGAACATCAGGGGGCAAAGGGAAATAGGATGGCAGAAGTTATTTTGCTCTAAAGTTAGTTGAAGTTTAAAAAAGACTTGTCAAAGTCAAGGGAATGGGCATCAGAGAGCGACAGAGGTGTGCCCAATCTTGACTGAGAGATAAATATGAGTGCCATTGAAGTCAAGTTTGGGTCAGAACATCAGGGGGCAAAGCGAAAAGGGATGGCAGAAGTTATTTTGCTCTAAAGTTAGTTGAAGTTTAAAAAAGACTTGTCAAAGTCAACGGAATGGGCATCAGAGAGCGACAGAGGTGTGCCCAATCTTGAGTGAGAGATAAATATGAGTGCCATTGAAGTCAAATTTGGGTCAGAACATCAGGGGGCAAAGGGAAATAGGATCGCAGAAGTTATTTTGCTCTAAAGTAAGTTGAAGTTTAAAAAAGACTTGTCAAAGTCAACGGAATAGGCATCAGAGAGCGACAGAGGTGTGCCCAATCTTGAGTGAGAGATAAATATGAGTGCCATCAAAGTCAAATTTGGGTCAGAACATCAGGGGGCAAAGGGAAATAGGATCGCAGAAGTTATTTTGCTCTAAAGTAAGTTGAAGTTTAAAAAAGACTTGTTAAAGTCAACGGAATGGGCATCAGAGAGCGACAGAGGTGTGCCCAATCTTGAGTGAGAGATAAATATGAGTGCCATTGAAGTCAAATTTGGGTCAGAACATCAGGGGGCAAAGGGAAATAGGATCGCAGAAGTTATTTTGCTCTAAAGTAAGTTGAAGTTTAAAAAAGACTTGTCAAAGTCAACGGAATGGGCATCAGAGAGCGACAGAGGTGTGCCCAATCTTGAGTGAGAGATAAATATGAGTGCCATTGAAGTCAAATTTGGGTCAGAACATCAGGGATCAAAGGGAAATAGGATCGCAGAAGTTATTTTGCTCTAAAGTAAGTTGAACTTTAAAAAAGACTTGTCAAAGTCAACGGAATGGGCATCAGAGAGCGACAGAGGTGTGCCCAATCTTGACTGAGAGATAAATATGAGTGCCATTGAAGTCAAATTTGGGTCAGAACATCAGGGGGCAAAGGGAAATAGGATGGCAGAAGTTATTTTGCTCTAAAGTTAGTTGAAGTTTAAAAAAGACTTGTCAAAGTCAACGGAATGGGCATCAGAGAGCGACAGAGGTGTGCCCAATCTTGAGTGAGAGATAAATATGAGTGCCATTGAAGTCAAATTTGGGTCAGAACATCAGGGAGCAAAGGGAAATAGGATCGCAGAAGTTATTTTGCTCTAAAGTAAGTTGAAGTTTAAAAAAGACTTGTCAAAGTCAACGGAATGGGCATCAGAGAGCGACAGAGGTGTGCCCAATCTTGAGTGAGAGATAAATATGAGTGCCATCGAAGTCAAATTTGGGTCAGAACATCAGGGGGCAAAGGGAAATAGGATCGCAGAAGTTATTTTGCTGTAAAGTAAGTTGAAGTTTAAAAAAGACTTGTCAAAGTCAACGGAATGGGCATCAGAGAGCGACAGAGGTGTGCCCAATCTTGAGTGAGAGATAAATCTGAGTGCCATTGAAGTCAAATTTGGGTCAGAACATCAGGGGGCAAAGGGAAATAGGATCGCAGAAGTTATTTTGCTCTAAAGTAAGTTGAAGTTTAAAAAAGACTTGTCAAAGTCAACGGAATGGGCATCAGAGAGCGACAGAGGTGTGCCCAATCTTGAGTGAGAGATAAATATGAGTGCCATCGAAGTCAAATTTGGGTCAGAACATCAGGGGGCAAAGGGAAATAAGATCGCAGAAGTTATTTTGCTCTAAAGTAAGTTGAAGTTTAAAAAAGACTTGTCAAAGTCAACGGAATGGGCATCAGAGAGCGACAGAGGTGTGCCCAATCTTGAGTGAGAGATAAATCTGAGTGCCATTGAAGTCAAATTTGGGTCAGAACATCAGGGGGCAAAGGGAAATAGGATCGCAGCAGTTATTTTGCTCTAAAGTAAGTTGAAGTTTAAAAAAGACTTGTCAAAGTCAACGGAATGGGCATCAGAGAGCGACAGAGGTGTGCCCAATCTTGAGTGAGAGATAAATATGAGTGCCATCGAAGTCAAATTTGGGTCAGAACATCAGGGGGCAAAGGGAAATAGGATCGCAGAAGTTATTTTGCTCTAAAGTAAGTTGAAGTTTAAAAAAGACTTGTCAAAGTCAACGGAATGGGCATCAGAGAGCGACAGAGGTGTGCCCAATCTTGAGTGAGAGATAAATATGAGCGCCATCGAAGTCAAATTTGGGTCAGAACATCAGGGGGCAAAGGGAAATCGGATCGCAGAAGTTATTTTGCTCTAAAGTAAGTTGAAGTTTAAAAAAGACTTGTCAAAGTCAACGGAATGGGCATCAGAGAGCGACAGAGTTGTGCCCAATCTTGACTGAGAGATAAATATGAGTGCCATTGAAGTCAAGTTTGGGTCAGAACATCAGGGGGCAAAGGGAAATAGGATCGCAGAAGTTATTTTGCTCTAAAGTAAGTTGAAGTTTAAAAAAGACTTCTCAAAGTCAACGGAATGGGCATCAGAGAGCGACAGAGGTGTGCCCAATCTTGACTGAGAGATAAATATGAGTGCCATTGAAGTCAAGTTTGGGTCAGAACATCAGGGGGCAAAGCGAAAAGGGATGGCAGAAGTTATTTTGCTCTAAAGTTAGTTGAAGTTTAAAAAAGACTTGTCAAAGTCAACGGAATGGGCATCAGAGAGCGACAGAGGTGTGCCCAATCTTGACTGAGAGATAAATATGAGTGCCATTGAAGTCAAATTTGGGTCAGAACATCAGGGGGCAAAGGGAAATAGGATGGCAGAAGTTATTTTGCTCTAAAGTTAGTTGAAGTTTAAAAAAGACTTGTCAAAGTCAACGGAATGGGCATCAGAGAGCGACAGAGGTGTGCCCAATCTTGAGTGAGAGATAAATCTGAGTGCCATTGAAGTCAAATTTGGGTCAGAACATCAGGGGGCAAAGGGAAATAGGATCGCAGAAGTTATTTTGCTCTAAAGTAAGTTGAAGTTTAAAAAAGACTTGTCAAAGTCAACGGAATGGGCATCAGAGAGGGACAGAGGTGTGCCCAATCTTGAGTGAGAGATAAATATGAGTGCCATCGAAGTCAAATTTGGGTCAGAACATCAGGGGGCAAAGGGAAATAGATCGAAGAAGTTATTTTGCTCTAAAGTAAGTTAAAGTTTAAAAAAGACTTGTCAAAGTCAACGGAATGGGCATCAGAGAGCGACAGAGGTGTGCCCAATCTTGACTGAGAGATAAATATGAGTGCCATTGAAGTCAAATTTGGGTCAGAACATCAGGGGGCAAAGGGAAGTAGGATGGCAGAAGTTATTTTGCTCTAAAGTTAGTTGAAGTTTAAAAAAGACTTGTGAAAGTCAACGGAATGGGCATCAGAGAGCGACAGAGGTGTGCCCAATCTTGAGTGAGAGATAAATCTGAGTGCCATTGAAGTCAAATTTGGGTCAGAACATCAGGGGGCAAAGGGAAATAGGATCGCAGAAGTTATTTTGCTCTAAAGTAAGTTGAAGTTTAAAAAAGACTTCTCAAAGTCAACGGAATGGGCATCAGAGAGCGACAGAGGTGTGCCCAATCTTGACTGAGAGATAAATATGAGTGCCATTGAAGTCAAGTTTGGGTCAGAACATCAGGGGGCAAAGCGAAAAGGGATGGCAGAAGTTATTTTGCTCTAAAGTTAGTTGAAGTTTAAAAAAGACTTGTCAAAGTCAACGGAATGGGCATCAGAGAGCGACAGAGGTGTGCCCAATCTTGACTGAGAGATAAATATGAGTGCCATTGAAGTCAAATTTGGGTCAGAACATCAGGGGGCAAAGGGAAATAGGATGGCAGAAGTTATTTTGCTCTAAAGTTAGTTGAAGTTTAAAAAAGACTTGTCAAAGTCAACGGAATGGGCATCAGAGAGCGACAGAGGTGTGCCCAATCTTGAGTGAGAGATAAATCTGAGTGCCATTGATGTCAAATTTGGGTCAGAACATCAGGGGGCAAAGGGAAATAGGATCGCAGAAGTTATTTTGCTCTAAAGTAAGTTGAAGTTTAAAAAAGACTTGTCAAAGTCAACGGAATGGGCATCAGAGAGGGACAGAGGTGTGCCCAATCTTGAGTGAGAGATAAATATGAGTGCCATCGAAGTCAAATTTGGGTCAGAACATCAGGGGGCAAAGGGAAATAGATCGAAGAAGTTATTTTGCTCTAAAGTAAGTTAAAGTTTAAAAAAGACTTGTCAAAGTCAACGGAATGGGCATCAGAGAGGGACAGAGGTGTGTCCAATCTTGAGTGAGAGATAAATATGAGTGCCATCGAAGTCAAATTTGGGTCAGAACATCAGGGGGCAAAGGGAAATAGGATCGCAGAAGTTATTTTGCTCTAAAGTAAGTTGAAGTTTAAAAAAGACTTGTCAAAGTCAACGGAATGGGCATCAGAGAGCGACAGAGGTGTGCCCAATCTTGACTGAGAGATAAATATGAGTGCCATTGAAGTCAAATTTGGGTCAGAACATCAGGGGGCAAAGGGAAATAGGATGGCAGAAGTTATTTTGCTCTAAAGTTAGTTGAAGTTTAAAAAATACTTGTCAAAGTCAACGCAATGGGCATCAGAGAGCGACAGAGATGTGCCCAATCTTGAGTGAGAGATAAATCTGAGTGCCATTGAAGTCAAATTTGGGTCAGAACATCAGGGGGCAAAGGGAAATAGGATCGCAGAAGTTATTTTGCTCTAAAGTAAGTTGAAGTTTAAAAAAGACTTGTCAAAGTCAACGGAATGGGCATCAGAGAGCGACAGAGGTGTGCCCAATCTTGAGTGAGAGATAAATATGAGTGCCATTGAAGTCAAATTTGGGTCAGAACATCAGGGAGCAAAAGGAAATAGGATCGCAGAAGTTATTTTGCTCTAAAATAAGTTGAACTTTAAAAAAAGACTTGTCAAAGTCAACGGAATGGGCATCAGAGAGCGACAGAGGTGTGCCCAATCTTGACTGAGAGATAAATATGAGTGCCATTGAAGTCAAATTTAGGTCAGAACATCAGGGGGCAAAGGGAAATAGGATGGCAGAAGTTATTTTGCTCTAAAGTTAGTTGAAGTTTAAAAAAGACTTGTCAAAGTCAACGGAATGGGCATCAGAGAGCGACAGAGGTGTGCCCAATCTTGAGTGAGAGATAAATATGAGTGCCATTGAAGTCAAATTTGGGTCAGAACATCAGGGAGCAAAGGGAAATAGGATCGCAGAAGTTATTTTGCTCTAAAGTAAGCTGAAGTTTAAAAAAGACTTGTCAAAGTCAACGGAATGGGCATCAGAGAGCGACAGAGGTGTGCCCAATCTTGAGTGAGAGATAAATATGAGTGCCACCGAAGTCAAATTTGGGTCAGAACATCAGGGGGCAAAGGGAAATAGGATCGCAGAAGTTATTTTGCTGTAAAGTAAGTTGAAGTTTAAAAAAGACTTGTCAAAGTCAACGGAATGGGCATCAGAGAGCGACAGAGGTGTGCCCAATCTTGAGTGAGAGATAAATCTGAGTGACATTGAAGTCAAATTTGCGTCAGAACATCAGGGGGCAAAGGGAAATAGGATCGCAGAAGTTATTTTGCTCTAAAGTAAGTTGAAGTTTAAAAAAGACTTGTCAAAGTCAACGGAATGGGCATCAGAGAGCGACAGAGGTGTGCCCAATCTTGAGTGAGAGATAAATATGAGTGCCATCGAAGTCAAATTTGGGTCAGAACATCAGGGGGCAAAGGGAAATAGGATCGCAGAAGTTATTTTGCTCTAAAGTAAGTTGAAGTTTAAAAAAGACTTGTCAAAGTCAACGGAATGGGCATCAGAGAGCGACAGAGGTGTGCCCAATCTTGAGTGAGAGATAAATCTGAGTGCCATTGAAGTCAAATTTGGGTCAGAACATCAGGGGGCAAAGGGAAATAGGATCGCAGCAGTTATTTTGCTCTAAAGTAAGTTGAGGTTTAAAAAAGACTTGTCAAAGTCAACGGAATGGGCATCAGAGAGCGACAGAGGTGTGCCCAATCTTGAGTGAGAGATAAATATGAGTGCCATCGAAGTCAAATTTGGGTCAGAACATCAGGGGGCAAAGGGAAATAGGATCGCAGAAGTTATTTTGCTCTAAAGTAAGTTGAAGTTTAAAAAAGACTTGTCAAAGTCAACGGAATGGGCATCAGAGAGCGACAGAGGTGTGCCCAATCTTGAGTGAGAGATAAATATGAGTGCCATCGAAGTCAAATTTGGGTCAGAACATCAGGGGGCAAAGCGAAAAGGGATGGCAGAAGTTATTTTGCTCTAAAGTTAGTTGAAGTTTAAAAAAGACTTGTCAAAGTCAACGGAATGGGCATCAGAGAGCGACAGAGTTGTGCCCAATCTTGACTGAGAGATAAATATGAGTGCCATTAAAGTCAAATTTGGGTTAGAACATCAGGGGGCAAAGGGAAATAGGATGGCAGAAGTTATTTTGCTCTAACATTAGTTGAAGTTTAAAAAAGACTTGTCAAAGTCAACGGAATGGGCATCAGAGAGCGACAGAGGTGTGCCCAATCTTGACTGAGAGATAAATATGAGTGCCATTGAAGTCAAATTTGGGTCAGAACATCAAGGGGCAAAGGGAAATAGGATCGCAGAAGTTATTTTGCTCTAAAGTAAGTTGAAGTTTAAAAAAGACTTGTGAAAGTCAACGGAATGGGCATCAGAGAGCGACAGAGGTGTGCCCAATCTTGAGTGAGAGATAAATATGAGTGCCATCGAAGTCAAATTTGGGTCAGAACATCAGGGGGCAAAGGGAAATAGGATCGCAGAAGTTATTTTGCTCTAAAGTAAGTTGAAGTTTAAAAAAGACTTGTCAAAGTCAACGGAATGGGCATCAGAGAGCGACAGAGGTGTGCCCAATCTTGAGTGAGAGATAAATATGAGTGCCATCAAAGTCAAATTTGGGTCAGAACATCAGGGGGCAAAGGGAAATAGGATCGCAGAAGTTATTTTGCTCTAAAGTAAGTTGAAGTTTAAAAAAGACTTGTCAAATTCAACGGAATGGGCATCAGAGAGCGACAGAGGTGTGCCCAATCTTGAGTGAGAGATAAATATGAGTGCCATTGAAGTCAAATTTGGGTCAGAACATCAGGGGGCAAAGGGAAATAGGATCGCAGAAGTTATTTTGCTGTAAAGTAAGTTGAAGTTTAAAAAAGACTTGTCAAAGTCAACGGAATGGGCATCAGAGAGCGACAGAGGTGTGCCCAATCTTGAGTGAGAGATAAATCTGAGTGCCATTGAAGTCAAATTTGGGTCAGAACATCAGGGGGCAAAGGGAAATAGGATCGCAGAAGTTATTTTGCTCTAAAGTAAGTTGAAGTTTAAAAAAGACTTGTCAAAGTCAACGGAATGGGCATCAGAGAGCGACAGAGGTGTGCCCAATCTTGAGTGAGAGATAAATATGAGTGCCATCGAAGTCAAATTTGGGTCAGAACATCAGGGGGCAAAGGGAAATAGGATCGCAGAAGTTATTTTGCTGTAAAGTAAGTTAAAGTTTAAAAAAGACTTGTCAAAGTCAACGGAATGGGCATCAGAGAGCGACAGAGGTGTGCCCAATCTTGAGTGAGAGATAAATATGAGTGCCATCGAAGTCAAATTTGGGTCAGAACATCAGGGGGCAAAGGGAAATAGGATCGCAGAAGTTATTTTGCTCTAAAGTAAGTTGAAGTTTAAAAAAGACTTGTCAAAGTCAACGGAATGGGCATCAGAGAGCGACAGAGGTGTGCCCAATCTTGACTGAGAGATAAATATAAGTGCCATTGAAGTCAAGTTTGGGTCAGAACATCAGGGGGCAAAGCGAAAAGGGATGGCAGAAGTTATTTTGCTCTAAAGTTAGTTGAAGTTTAAAAAAGACTTGTCAAAGTCAACGGAATGGGCATCAGAGAGCGACAGAGGTGTGCCCAATCTTGACTGAGAGATAAATATGAGTGCCATTGAAGTCAAATTTGGGTCAGAACATCAGGGAGCAAAGGGAAATAGGATCGCAGAAGTTATTTTGCTCTAAAGTAAGCTGAAGTTTAAAAAAGACTTGTCAAAGTCAACGGAATGGGCATCAGAGAGCGACAGAGGTGTGCCCAATCTTGAGTGAGAGATAAATATGAGTGCCACCGAAGTCAAATTTGGGTCAGAACATCAGGGGGCAAAGGGAAATAGGATCGCAGAAGTTATTTTGCTGTAAAGTAAGTTGAAGTTTAAAAAAGACTTGTCAAAGTCAACGGAATGGGCATCAGAGAGCGACAGAGGTGTGCCCAATCTTGAGTGAGAGATAAATCTGAGTGACATTGAAGTCAAATTTGCGTCAGAACATCAGGGGGCAAAGGGAAATAGGATCGCAGAAGTTATTTTGCTCTAAAGTAAGTTGAAGTTTAAAAAAGACTTGTCAAAGTCAACGGAATGGGCATCAGAGAGCGACAGAGGTGTGCCCAATCTTGAGTGAGAGATAAATATGAGTGCCATCGAAGTCAAATTTGGGTCAGAACATCAGGGGGCAAAGGGAAATAGGATCGCAGAAGTTATTTTGCTCTAAAGTAAGTTGAAGTTTAAAAAAGACTTGTCAAAGTCAACGGAATGGGCATCAGAGAGCGACAGAGGTGTGCCCAATCTTGAGTGAGAGATAAATCTGAGTGCCATTGAAGTCAAATTTGGGTCAGAACATCAGGGGGCAAAGGGAAATAGGATCGCAGCAGTTATTTTGCTCTAAAGTAAGTTGAGGTTTAAAAAAGACTTGTCAAAGTCAACGGAATGGGCATCAGAGAGCGACAGAGGTGTGCCCAATCTTGAGTGAGAGATAAATATGAGTGCCATCGAAGTCAAATTTGGGTCAGAACATCAGGGGGCAAAGGGAAATAGGATCGCAGAAGTTATTTTGCTCTAAAGTAAGTTGAAGTTTAAAAAAGACTTGTCAAAGTCAACGGAATGGGCATCAGAGAGCGACAGAGGTGTGCCCAATCTTGAGTGAGAGATAAATATGAGTGCCATCGAAGTCAAATTTGGGTCAGAACATCAGGGGGCAAAGCGAAAAGGGATGGCAGAAGTTATTTTGCTCTAAAGTTAGTTGAAGTTTAAAAAAGACTTGTCAAAGTCAACGGAATGGGCATCAGAGAGCGACAGAGTTGTGCCCAATCTTGACTGAGAGATAAATATGAGTGCCATTAAAGTCAAATTTGGGTTAGAACATCAGGGGGCAAAGGGAAATAGGATGGCAGAAGTTATTTTGCTCTAACATTAGTTGAAGTTTAAAAAAGACTTGTCAAAGTCAACGGAATGGGCATCAGAGAGCGACAGAGGTGTGCCCAATCTTGACTGAGAGATAAATATGAGTGCCATTGAAGTCAAATTTGGGTCAGAACATCAAGGGGCAAAGGGAAATAGGATCGCAGAAGTTATTTTGCTCTAAAGTAAGTTGAAGTTTAAAAAAGACTTGTGAAAGTCAACGGAATGGGCATCAGAGAGCGACAGAGGTGTGCCCAATCTTGAGTGAGAGATAAATATGAGTGCCATCGAAGTCAAATTTGGGTCAGAACATCAGGGGGCAAAGGGAAATAGGATCGCAGAAGTTATTTTGCTCTAAAGTAAGTTGAAGTTTAAAAAAGACTTGTCAAAGTCAACGGAATGGGCATCAGAGAGCGACAGAGGTGTGCCCAATCTTGAGTGAGAGATAAATATGAGTGCCATCAAAGTCAAATTTGGGTCAGAACATCAGGGGGCAAAGGGAAATAGGATCGCAGAAGTTATTTTGCTCTAAAGTAAGTTGAAGTTTAAAAAAGACTTGTCAAATTCAACGGAATGGGCATCAGAGAGCGACAGAGGTGTGCCCAATCTTGAGTGAGAGATAAATATGAGTGCCATTGAAGTCAAATTTGGGTCAGAACATCAGGGGGCAAAGGGAAATAGGATCGCAGAAGTTATTTTGCTGTAAAGTAAGTTGAAGTTTAAAAAAGACTTGTCAAAGTCAACGGAATGGGCATCAGAGAGCGACAGAGGTGTGCCCAATCTTGAGTGAGAGATAAATCTGAGTGCCATTGAAGTCAAATTTGGGTCAGAACATCAGGGGGCAAAGGGAAATAGGATCGCAGAAGTTATTTTGCTCTAAAGTAAGTTGAAGTTTAAAAAAGACTTGTCAAAGTCAACGGAATGGGCATCAGAGAGCGACAGAGGTGTGCCCAATCTTGAGTGAGAGATAAATATGAGTGCCATCGAAGTCAAATTTGGGTCAGAACATCAGGGGGCAAAGGGAAATAGGATCGCAGAAGTTATTTTGCTGTAAAGTAAGTTAAAGTTTAAAAAAGACTTGTCAAAGTCAACGGAATGGGCATCAGAGAGCGACAGAGGTGTGCCCAATCTTGAGTGAGAGATAAATATGAGTGCCATCGAAGTCAAATTTGGGTCAGAACATCAGGGGGCAAAGGGAAATAGGATCGCAGAAGTTATTTTGCTCTAAAGTAAGTTGAAGTTTAAAAAAGACTTGTCAAAGTCAACGGAATGGGCATCAGAGAGCGACAGAGGTGTGCCCAATCTTGACTGAGAGATAAATATAAGTGCCATTGAAGTCAAGTTTGGGTCAGAACATCAGGGGGCAAAGCGAAAAGGGATGGCAGAAGTTATTTTGCTCTAAAGTTAGTTGAAGTTTAAAAAAGACTTGTCAAAGTCAACGGAATGGGCATCAGAGAGCGACAGAGGTGTGCCCAATCTTGACTGAGAGATAAATATGAGTGCCATTGAAGTCAAATTTGGATCAGAACATCAGGGGCCAAAGGGAAATAGGATCGCAGAAGTTATTTTGCTCTAAAGTAAGTTGAACTTTAAAAGAGACTTGTCGAAGTCAACGGAATGGGCATCAGAGAGCGACAGAGGTGTGCCCAATCTTGAGTGAGAGATAAATATGAGTGCCATTGAAGTCAAATTTGGGTCAGAACATCAGGGGGCAAGGGAAATAGGATCGCAGAAGTTATTTTGCTCTAAAGTAAGTTGAAGTTTAAAAGAGACTTGTCAAGGTAAACGGAATGGGCATCAGAGAGCGACAGAGGTGTGCCCAATCTTGAGTGAGAGATAAATATGAGTGCCATTGAAGTCAAATTTGGGTCAGAACATCAGGGGGCAAAGGCAAATAGGATGGCAGAAGTTATTTTGCTCTAAAGTAAGTTGAAGTTTAAAAAAGACTTGTCAAAGTCAACGGAATGGGCATCAGAGAGCGACAGAGGTGTGCCCAATCTTGACTTAGAGATAAATATGAGTGCCATCGAAGTCAAATTTGGGTCAGAACATCAGGGGGCAAAGGGAAATAGGATCACAGAAGTTATTTTGCTCTAAAGTAAGTTGAAGTTTAAAAAAGACTTGTCAAAGTCAACGGAATGGGCATCAGAGAGCAACAGAGGTGTGCCCAATCTTGAGTGAGAGATAAATATGAGTGCCATCGAAGTCAAATTTGGGTCAGAACGTCAGGGGGCAAAGGGAAATAGGATCACAGAAGTTATTTTGCTCTAAAGTTAGTTGAAGTTTAAAAAAGACTTGTCAAAGTCAACGGAATGGGCATCAGAGAGCGACAGAGGTGTGCCCAATCTTGACTGAGAGATAAATATGAGTGCCGTTGAAGTCAACTTTGGGTCAGAACATCAGGGGGCAAAGGGAAATAGGATCACAGAAGTTATTTTGCTCTAAAGTAAGTTGAAGTTTAAAAAAGACTTGTCAAAGTCAACGGAATGGGCATCAGAGAGCAACAGAGGTGTGCCCAATCTTGAGTGAGAGATAAATATGAGTGCCATCGAAGTCAAATTTGGGTCAGAACATCAGGGGGCAAAGCGAAAAGGGATGGCAGAAGTTATTTTGCTCTAAAGTTAGTTGAAGTTTAAAAAAGACTTGTCAAAGTCAACGGAATGGGCATCAGAGAGCGACAGAGTTGTGCCCAATCTTGACTGAGAGATAAATATGAGTGCCATTAAAGTCAAATTTGGGTTAGAACATCAGGGGGCAAAGGGAAATAGGATGGCAGAAGTTATTTTGCTCTAACATTAGTTGAAGTTTAAAAAAGACTTGTCAAAGTCAACGGAATGGGCATCAGAGAGCGACAGAGGTGTGCCCAATCTTGACTGAGAGATAAATATGAGTGCCATTGAAGTCAAATTTGGGTCAGAACATCAAGGGGCAAAGGGAAATAGGATCGCAGAAGTTATTTTGCTCTAAAGTAAGTTGAAGTTTAAAAAAGACTTGTGAAAGTCAACGGAATGGGCATCAGAGAGCGACAGAGGTGTGCCCAATCTTGAGTGAGAGATAAATATGAGTGCCATCGAAGTCAAATTTGGGTCAGAACATCAGGGGGCAAAGGGAAATAGGATCGCAGAAGTTATTTTGCTCTAAAGTAAGTTGAAGTTTAAGAAAGACTTGTCAAAGTCAACGGAATGGGCATCAGAGAGCGACAGAGGTGTGCCCAATCTTGAGTGAGAGATAAATATGAGTGCCATCAAAGTCAAATTTGGGTCAGAACATCAGGGGGCAAAGGGAAATAGGATCGCAGAAGTTATTTTGCTCTAAAGTAAGTTGAAGTTTAAAAAAGACTTGTCAAATTCAACGGAATGGGCATCAGAGAGCGACAGAGGTGTGCCCAATCTTGAGTGAGAGATAAATATGAGTGCCATTGAAGTCAAATTTGGGTCAGAACATCAGGGGGCAAAGGGAAATAGGATCGCAGAAGTTATTTTGCTGTAAAGTAAGTTGAAGTTTAAAAAAGACTTGTCAAAGTCAACGGAATGGGCATCAGAGAGCGACAGAGGTGTGCCCAATCTTGAGTGAGAGATAAATCTGAGTGCCATTGAAGTCAAATTTGGGTCAGAACATCAGGGCGCAAAGGGAAATAGGATCGCAGAAGTTATTTTGCTCTAAAGTAAGTTGAAGTTTAAAAAAGACTTGTCAAAGTCAACGGAATGGGCATCAGAGAGCGACAGAGGTGTGCCCAATCTTGAGTGAGAGATAAATATGAGTGCCATCGAAGTCAAATTTGGGTCAGAACATCAGGGGGCAAAGGGAAATAGGATCGCAGAAGTTATTTTGCTGTAAAGTAAGTTAAAGTTTAAAAAAGACTTGTCAAAGTCAACGGAATGGGCATCAGAGAGCGACAGAGGTGTGCCCAATCTTGAGTGAGAGATAAATATGAGTGCCATCGAAGTCAAATTTGGGTCAGAACATCAGGGGGCAAAGGGAAATAGGATCGCAGAAGTTATTTTGCTCTAAAGTAAGTTGAAGTTTAAAAAAGACTTGTCAAAGTCAACGGAATGGGCATCAGAGAGCGACAGAGGTGTGCCCAATCTTGACTGAGAGATAAATATAAGTGCCATTGAAGTCAAGTTTGGGTCAGAACATCAGGGGGCAAAGCGAAAAGGGATGGCAGAAGTTATTTTGCTCTAAAGTTAGTTGAAGTTTAAAAAAGACTTGTCAAAGTCAACGGAATGGGCATCAGAGAGCGACAGAGTTGTGCCCAGTCTTGACTGAGAGATAAATATGAGTGCCATTAAAGTCAAATTTGGGTCAGAACATCAGGGGGCAAAGGGAAATAGGATGGCAGAAGTTATTTTGCTCTAAAGTTAGTTGAAGTTTAAAAAAGACTTGTCAAAGTCAACGGAATGGGCATCAGAGAGCGACAGAGGTGTGCCCAATCTTGACTGAGAGATAAATATGAGTGCCATTGAAGTCAAATTTGGATCAGAACATCAGGGGCCAAAGGGAAATAGGATCGCAGAAGTTATTTTGCTCTAAAGTAAGTTGAACTTTAAAAGAGACTTGTCGAAGTCAACGGAATGGGCATCAGAGAGCGACAGAGGTGTGCCCAATCTTGAGTGAGAGATAAATATGAGTGCCATTGAAGTCAAATTTGGGTCAGAACATCAGGGGGCAAGGGAAATAGGATCGCAGAAGTTATTTTGTTCTAAAGTAAGTTGAAGTTTAAAAGAGACTTGTCAAGGTCAACGGAATGGGCATCAGAGAGCGACAGAGGTGTGCCCAATCTTGAGTGAGAGATAAATATGAGTGCCATTGAAGTCAAATTTGGGTCAGAACATCAGGGGGCAAAGGCAAATAGGATGGCAGAAGTTATTTTGCTCTAAAGTAAGTTGAAGTTTAAAAAAGACTTGTCAAAGTCAACGGAATGGGCATCAGAGAGCGACAGAGGTGTGCCCAATCTTGACTTAGAGATAAATATGAGTGCCATCGAAGTCAAATTTGGGTCAGAACATCAGGGGGCAAAGGGAAATAGGATCACAGAAGTTATTTTGCTCTAAAGTAAGTTGAAGTTTAAAAAAGACTTGTCAAAGTCAACGGAATGGGCATCAGAGAGCAACAGAGGTGTGCCCAATCTTGAGTGAGAGATAAATATGAGTGCCATCGAAGTCAAATTTGGGTCAGAACGTCAGGGGGCAAAGGGAAATAGGATCACAGAAGTTATTTTGCTCTAAAGTTAGTTGAAGTTTAAAAAAGACTTGTCAAAGTCAACGGAATGGGCATCAGAGAGCGACAGAGGTGTGCCCAATCTTGACTGAGAGATAAATATGAGTGCCGTTGAAGTCAACTTTGGGTCAGAACATCAGGGGGCAAAGGGAAATAGGATCACAGAAGTTATTTTGCTCTAAAGTAAGTTGAAGTTTAAAAAAGACTTGTCAAAGTCAACGGAATGGGCATCAGAGAGCGACAGAGGTGTGCCCAATCTTGACTTAGAGATAAATATGAGTGCCATCGAAGTCAAATTTGGGTCAGAACATCAGGGGGCAAAGGGAAATAGGATCACAGAAGTTATTTTGCTCTAAAGTAAGTTGAAGTTTAAAAAAGACTTGTCAAAGTCAACGGAATGGGCATCAGAGAGCAACAGAGGTGTGCCCAATCTTGAGTGAGAGATAAATATGAGTGCCATCGAAGTCAAATTTGGGTCAGAACATCAGGGGGCAAAGGGAACTAGGATCGCAGAAGTTATTTTGCTCTAAAGTAAGTTGAAGTTTAAAAAAGACTTGTCAAAGTCAACGGAATGGGCATCAGAGAGCGACAGAGGTGTGCCCAATCTTGAGTGAGAGATAAATATGAGTGCCATCAAAGTCAAATTTGGGTCAGAACATCAGGGGGCAAAGGGAAATAGGATCGCAGAAGTTATTTTGCTCTAAAGTAAGTTGAAGTTTAAAAAAGACTTGTCAAATTCAACGGAATGGGCATCAGAGAGCGACAGAGGTGTGCCCAATCTTGAGTGAGAGATAAATATGAGTGCCATTGAAGTCAAATTTGGGTCAGAACATCAGGGGGCAAAGGGAAATAGGATCGCAGAAGTTATTTTGCCGTAAAGTAAGTTGAAGTTTAAAAAAGACTTGTCAAAGTCAACGGAATGGGCATCAGAGAGCGACAGAGGTGTGCCCAATCTTGAGTGAGAGATAAATCTGAGTGCCATTGAAGTCAAATTTGGGTCAGAACATCAGGGCGCAAAGGGAAATAGGATCGCAGAAGTTATTTTGCTCTAAAGTAAGTTGAAGTTTAAAAAAGACTTGTCAAAGTCAACGGAATGGGCATCAGAGAGCGACAGAGGTGTGCCCAATCTTGAGTGAGAGATAAATATGAGTGCCATCGAAGTCAAATTTGGGTCAGAACATCAGGGGGCAAAGGGAAATAGGATCGCAGAAGTTATTTTGCTGTAAAGTAAGTTAAAGTTTAAAAAAGACTTGTCAAAGTCAACGGAATGGGCATCAGAGAGCGACAGAGGTGTGCCCAATCTTGAGTGAGAGATAAATATGAGTGCCATCGAAGTCAAATTTGGGTCAGAACATCAGGGGGCAAAGGGAAATAGGATCGCAGAAGTTATTTTGCTCTAAAGTAAGTTGAAGTTTAAAAAAGACTTGTCAAAGTCAACGGAATGGGCATCAGAGAGCGACAGAGGTGTGCCCAATCTTGACTGAGAGATAAATATAAGTGCCATTGAAGTCAAGTTTGGGTCAGAACATCAGGGGGCAAAGCGAAAAGGGATGGCAGAAGTTATTTTGCTCTAAAGTTAGTTGAAGTTTAAAAAAGACTTGTCAAAGTCAACGGAATGGGCATCAGAGAGCGACAGAGTTGTGCCCAGTCTTGACTGAGAGATAAATATGAGTGCCATTAAAGTCAAATTTGGGTCAGAACATCAGGGGGCAAAGGGAAATAGGATGGCAGAAGTTATTTTGCTCTAAAGTTAGTTGAAGTTTAAAAAAGACTTGTCAAAGTCAACGGAATGGGCATCAGAGAGCGACAGAGGTGTGCCCAATCTTGACTGAGAGATAAATATGAGTGCCATTGAAGTCAAATTTGGATCAGAACATCAGGGGCCAAAGGGAAATAGGATCGCAGAAGTTATTTTGCTCTAAAGTAAGTTGAACTTTAAAAGAGACTTGTCGAAGTCAACGGAATGGGCATCAGAGAGCGACAGAGGTGTGCCCAATCTTGAGTGAGAGATAAATATGAGTGCCATTGAAGTCAAATTTGGGTCAGAACATCAGGGGGCAAGGGAAATAGGATCGCAGAAGTTATTTTGTTCTAAAGTAAGTTGAAGTTTAAAAGAGACTTGTCAAGGTCAACGGAATGGGCATCAGAGAGCGACAGAGGTGTGCCCAATCTTGAGTGAGAGATAAATATGAGTGCCATTGAAGTCAAATTTGGGTCAGAACATCAGGGGGCAAAGGCAAATAGGATGGCAGAAGTTATTTTGCTCTAAAGTAAGTTGAAGTTTAAAAAAGACTTGTCAAAGTCAACGGAATGGGCATCAGAGAGCGACAGAGGTGTGCCCAATCTTGACTTAGAGATAAATATGAGTGCCATCGAAGTCAAATTTGGGTCAGAACATCAGGGGGCAAAGGGAAATAGGATCACAGAAGTTATTTTGCTCTAAAGTAAGTTGAAGTTTAAAAAAGACTTGTCAAAGTCAACGGAATGGGCATCAGAGAGCAACAGAGGTGTGCCCAATCTTGAGTGAGAGATAAATATGAGTGCCATCGAAGTCAAATTTGGGTCAGAACGTCAGGGGGCAAAGGGAAATAGGATCACAGAAGTTATTTTGCTCTAAAGTTAGTTGAAGTTTAAAAAAGACTTGTCAAAGTCAACGGAATGGGCATCAGAGAGCGACAGAGGTGTGCCCAATCTTGACTGAGAGATAAATATGAGTGCCGTTGAAGGCAACTTTGGGTCAGAACATCAGGGGGCAAAGGGAAATAGGATCACAGAAGTTATTTTGCTCTAAAGTAAGTTGAAGTTTAAAAAAGACTTGTCAAAGTCAACGGAATGGGCATCAGAGAGCGACAGAGGTGTGCCCAATCTTGACTTAGAGATAAATATGAGTGCCATCGAAGTCAAATTTGGGTCAGAACATCAGGGGGCAAAGGGAAATAGGATCACAGAAGTTATTTTGCTCTAAAGTAAGTTGAAGTTTAAAAAAGACTTGTCAAAGTCAACGGAATGGGCATCAGAGAGCAACAGAGGTGTGCCCAATCTTGAGTGAGAGATAAATATGAGTGCCATCGAAGTCAAATTTGGGTCAGAACATCAGGGGGCAAAGGGAACTAGGATCGCAGAAGTTATTTTGCTCTAAAGTAAGTTGAAGTTTAAAAAAGACTTGTCAAAGTCAACGGAATGGTGTCGAACCGAAACGTTTTTCGTTCCGGTTTTCGTTCCGGTTACATCATAACCGATCCGGTACCGGTTCTGCTCCGGAGCAAAAAAATAACGGTTCATACCGGTTTTTAACCGGTTCCGCTTCTGCTGGGAACACTCATCCCCACAAAAAAAAATCAATGTTGCAAAATGTAAACCCGTTTATTCAGCATACATGGTATTTAATATTAATAGACAGCTGTGAAATTGGTAGCTCCTGGTTCCTGTAGGTTACTGTCTGTTCAAATGGGCTTTCTCATTTCTTGAAGCGCATGCTACAAACTGACTTGTTTGTCGTGATGTCATACATAAAGTACTTTCTTGCTGGGTTGGAGCGATTGCGTCCCACCCGAATGTCTGTTGCCACTGCCTAGCCAGCAAGCACCACCGCACGAGTACGACGCAAATCGAGGAACACCTTCACTCACAAACGCCTCGACGGCTCCATTTTATTTTCTTGGTGTCCTGTCCACAAAAGAGTTGCCACTTTGCACGGGCTTGCCCTCGCGTATACGTAAATGTATTCAACTTAGCTGCTCTCAAACAAGGGACGCGTTGCGCGACATTACCGATAAAGAAGCTGTTATGCAGCCCCCTTGTTGTTTAGTTGAGGAAAGTTTGGGGGGATCAAATTAAAACGAACACTACGGCACATTGCTAGAGAGTCACATATGTACCTCGAAGTCTGTGTGCGTGCGCGAACGATAAACCATTACAAAGGGAGCCTAAGAGTCATGCTATACCGACATACATTCCATCGTAACCGTAACCCTCGTATAGTATCCATGACATGACTTCAGAGCACATGACGTCTCATTCGCCTATCCGTAGTCCAAACCGGCGAAGTTTTTTCTTGGACCGAACACCGTTAAATTATTTTTCAGTTTCCCTCCTGAGCGAAAAAAATGTATACGGTTTCGATTGCGTTCCGGTTCGCACCAAAATAGCGGTTTTTTTCGGTTTTCGGTTCGCTCCGACACCCTGGGCATCAGAGAGCGACAGAGGTGTGCCCAATCTTGACTGAGAGATAAATATGAGTGCCATTGAAGTCAAATTTGGGTCAGAACATCAGGGGGCAAAGGGAAATAGGATGGCAGAAGTTATTTTGCTCTAAAGTTAGTTGAAGTTTAAAAAAGACTTGTCAAAGTCAACGGAATGGGCATCAGAGAGCGACAGAGGTGTGCCCAATCTTGACTGAGAGATAAATATGAGTGCCATTGAAGTCAAGTTTGGGTCAGAACATCAGGGGGCAAAGCGAAAAGGGATGGCAGAAGTTATTTTGCTCTAAAGTTAGTTGAAGTTTAAAAAAGACTTGTCAAAGTCAACGGAATGGGCATCAGAGAGCGACAGAGGTGTGCCCAATCTTGAGTGAGAGATAAATATGAGTGCCATTGAAGTCAAATTTGGGTCAGAACATCAGGGGGCAAAGGGAAATAGGATCGCAGAAGTTATTTTGCTCTAAAGTAAGTTGAAGTTTAAAAAAGACTTGTCAAAGTCAACGGAATAGGCATCAGAGAGCGACAGAGGTGTGCCCAATCTTGAGTGAGAGATAAATATGAGTGCCATCAAAGTCAAATTTGGGTCAGAACATCAGGGGGCAAAGGGAAATAGGATCGCAGAAGTTATTTTGCTCTAAAGTAAGTTGAAGTTTAAAAAAGACTTGTTAAAGTCAACGGAATGGGCATCAGAGAGCGACAGAGGTGTGCCCAATCTTGAGTGAGAGATAAATATGAGTGCCATTGAAGTCAAATTTGGGTCAGAACATCAGGGGGCAAAGGGAAATAGGATCGCAGAAGTTATTTTGCTCTAAAGTAAGTTGAAGTTTAAAAAAGACTTGTCAAAGTCAACGGAATGGGCATCAGAGAGCGACAGAGGTGTGCCCAATCTTGAGTGAGAGATAAATATGAGTGCCATTGAAGTCAAATTTGGGTCAGAACATCAGGGATCAAAGGGAAATAGGATCGCAGAAGTTATTTTGCTCTAAAGTAAGTTGAACTTTAAAAAAGACTTGTCAAAGTCAACGGAATGGGCATCAGAGAGCGACAAAGGTGTGCCCAATCTTGACTGAGAGATAAATATGAGTGCCATTGAAGTCAAATTTGGGTCAGAACATCAGGGGGCAAAGGGAAATAGGATGGCAGAAGTTATTTTGCTCTAAAGTTAGTTGAAGTTTAAAAAAGACTTGTCAAAGTCAACGGAATGGGCATCAGAGAGCGACAGAGGTGTGCCCAATCTTGAGTGAGAGATAAATATGAGTGCCATTGAAGTCAAATTTGGGTCAGAACATCAGGGAGCAAAGGGAAATAGGATCGCAGAAGTTATTTTGCTCTAAAGTAAGTTGAAGTTTAAAAAAGACTTGTCAAAGTCAACGGAATGGGCATCAGAGAGCGACAGAGGTGTGCCCAATCTTGAGTGAGAGATAAATATGAGTGCCATCGAAGTCAAATTTGGGTCAGAACATCAGGGGGCAAAGGGAAATAGGATCGCAGAAGTTATTTTGCTGTAAAGTAAGTTGAAGTTTAAAAAAGACTTGTCAAAGTCAACGGAATGGGCATCAGAGAGCGACAGAGGTGTGCCCAATCTTGAGTGAGAGATAAATCTGAGTGCCATTGAAGTCAAATTTGGGTCAGAACATCAGGGGGCAAAGGGAAATAGGATCGCAGAAGTTA